>NC_047107.1:98635319-98936664 GCF_902500255.1 Thalassophryne amazonica
GGGGAGCCACAATCCAGTGCCCAGGGACCAACTCCAGATGTAGACACTGCCTTGGTCAGGGGCAAAGGAGCAAACCTGAAATAACTGTGGGAGGAAACCGGAATGACCAGAGGAAACCCACACAGACACAGGGAGAACATGCAAATGGGAGAACATGCAAACTCTACACAGAAAGGCCAGGAATCGATCCCACTACCTTCTTGCTGTGAGGCACCAGTGCTAACCACTATCTGTGAGGTTTTTTTTCTACCAAATTTACAACTTTACCATTTCCAATTTTTTTTTCTCATAAATTTGACTTAAACCTCAGCGAATGTCAGGTTTTATTTTCTAGCACATTTATGACTAATATCCATTTATCCATGAATATGTCACTTAAATCTTAGAGAATCGCTCGACTTTTTTTTCTCCAAGTTTATTTTTGGTGAAAATGTGTGATTTTAATCTCAGACAATCTGATTTTTTTCTCCCATGATATAAATTTATCACATCCATTTTTTTTTATAAATTTGTGACTTCAGAGAATCTGAGTTATTTTGTTTGCTTATTTTTTTTCATTAAACTCTTTTCCTCCTTACAAATTTCCTAGTACTTTGTCATATTATCAGCTTTAAAATATGCAGTAATCCATATAATAAAAGGTAAGTGGCCTCTATGTGTTTGTGTATCAAGAGCATGAATTCAACTCCAGAAAGAGCTGACTTTCATCCTTTGGCATACCTATGTATTTTTTCATGTTGTGAAAACAGCAAGGTGATCGGACCAATATCTTTTGAAAAATCAGTCATTTTTGAAAACAACAAGCCTATTTATGTCACACTTCCACAATAAGAGCCCATATTTCAAATTAAAAACCTGTGATGTTGCTGCAAACCTGATAGAATTCCTCAGACTGTCCATCCTTTAACAATCCAGACAGCAAATTCAAATCTGGACATTTTCTGTCTGCGTGTGAGCCCAAACAGAATTAACATATTTACACTCTGGACAAAAAAGCAGAAATGTATACCAGTATCTCACACAGGCCAAACAAACAAACAAACAAACAAACCAACCAACAAACAAAAACATAAACAGAAAACTGGAGCACTGTTTCAAATTCCACCAATTTTTATCTTGGAGAAAATTTTCAAGGTCAAAATCCTGTTCGAAGTGGATTTTCATAAGCTAAAATATGAAATATAGATCAAAAGGGCTTTTCAATGTAAAAAAAAAAGAATAAAATATTTGCTAAATCTACAATATGGGTCAGATGCTGATCAAACTTAGTGTATTCATTGAGAGTGCCAGTTTGCACCTGTCAGGGTTGTGATTTCATTATGTGTTAATGTGATGTTGTGTGTTATTTCTCTGTTTAGTCTTTGTTTTACTGTTTTCTCTTGTCTGTCACTTGGGTGCTTGGTGGTGGGCAGTTCTTCTTCTGTATGCCACACCCTCTTCCAGATCTTTCTTGCACACCTGTTTCCTATACCTTGTATTTAAGCCTCTCTTTTCTGCCAGTTCATTGCACTTTACGCCTTCGCTTCATCGCCCCTTGTTCTTATAGATTTTTGACTGCCTGCCTGGTTTTTGGACCATGCCTTAGCCTTAGGTCTTTGATACTGCTGCTGTTTTGGACTGTCTCCTTGTGTACCGAACCCAGTTGTGTGAACCAGTAAAACCCTTTAACCGAATCCTGTCTGAGTCGGAGCTTAGCATTTGTGTCCAGCCATTTTGTACCAAAGGTTCTGATAACCTCATTGTCACAAATGAGAGTGATTGAGGCACATTTGATTGAAATACGAGGTCTGTCCAAAAAGTATCAGACCTTTTTATTTTTTTCAAAACCATATGGATTTGAATCATGTGTGCTTGCATGAGCCAACCTTGAACCTTCATGCGCATGCGTGATTTTTTTCACGCCCATCGGTTGCATCATTCGCCTGTGAGCAGGCTTTGTGTGAGCACTGGTCCTCCCCTCTCGTTGGATTTTCATTACGAGGTGGAACGATTTGGAGCTTTGCTGCATCAAATTTTTCTAGAAACTGTGAGACAGCCAGGTGGAAACCATTCGGAAGATTCAGGCGGCTTTCGGTGACAATCCTATGGGCATCACACAGATTAAGGAGCGTTACAACCGGTTTAAAGACGGCGCACAATGGCGGAGGGTGTGTCGCGCTCCGATCGGCCATCGACATGCTGAAACGACCAGATCATTTCCAAAGTGAACGCTGTGTTGATCCGGGATGTCGTCTGACTACCAGAGAAATTGCAGAAGAGGTGGACATCAGCACTTTTTTGGCACATTCCATTGTTACAGGAGATTTTGTAATGAAAGACGTGTGGAAGTTGGAAGTCTCACAGGACATGTTGTGACATGTCCAGCTCTTACACAATTCCTCGGATACTTACTCGACTGAAAAGCCACTGAAAGCCGTTTGAATCTTCCGAATGGTTTCCACCTGGCTGTCTCTCACAGTTTCTGGAAAAATTTGATTCAGCGCTGCTCCAATCGTTCAGACAATTTCCTCAAAATGAAAATCCAACGAGGGGGGAGGACCAGTGCTCACTCATAGCCTGCTCACAGGCGAATGACGCAACCGACAGGCGTGAAAAAACTCACACATGCACACGAAGGTTCAAGGTTGGCTCATGCAAGCACACATGATTCAAATCCATAAGGTTTTTGAAAAAAATAAAAAGGTCTGATACTTTTTGGACAGACCTCGTATAATGTAAAATCTACACCAAATGTTGTGTGGGCCGCCAGAAGAGGAGGTACTGCTGGCCCACCACCAGAGGGCGCCCTGCCTGAAGTGCGGGCTTCAGGCACGAGAGGGCACTGCCGCCTCACAGGAACAGCCGAGGTGACAGCTGTCACTCATCAACTATGACAGCTGTCACCGATCATCTGCACTTCACCCCGGATAAAAGCAGGATGACACCTCCACCACGTCGCCGAGATATCGTTCTCCTACGGAGGTAATACTCTCAGCCTGAATATTCCAATATTGATTCCAGTAGATACTGTTGTGGCTGGCGTGCCTGGCTGGCTTTTGTTTGTCTTCTGTTTCTGTCTTTTGGTTTTCCTTCCAGGTGGTGCGCATTTGGGACTGAGTGGCTGTGTGGCTGAGTTACCAGGACCTCACCCTGATCACCTGAGGCTGATCAGGTGCGGCTCGTCAGGACTCACAGCTGTGGTGCATCTACACGGATTGGAACATGGTGGCATTTAAGTCTGGAGTACACAGTGTGTATTTGCCAGAGACTCGACCTTGTGACCAGACGGGTGAGATCGTCGTCTTGAGAGCCATCTCATCATCAGTGGATGCTGAGAACGTCCAGGTTTGATGCATGGTCTGTGAAAGAGGAGGGGGTGAGGTCTCACGCTCGTCAGCACACTTCCTGAGGTACGTTAAGTTTTGTGACTAACATTTGTACAGTCAGTAAATGTGGTGTCCCTCACACCTTATTATATTGAGCTGTATGTTAGTCGTTTAATCAGCTTCCACTGCAGTGGAGTTTGTGAACAGGGTGTTCCATGCCTGCAGGGTGGGAAGCTGATTAGTAATTAAGCCAGGAAGTGTTTGCTGTTTGTACACCTTTGAGCGGTCTCTCTGTGTGTGGAGTGTGGACTCACGTGATGATTTCTTCTTTCACAGACTCGGTTTGTCGCGGCCACCTGGGGGGTGTCGGCGGGGTCCTTGGGTCCGAACAGGTTGCAGCTGTCTCCCCGGAGGACCGGCGTGGGCCGCGACTGCTTCGCTCTGCTTTCCGCCAGATAAGTGTTTGAGACAGGAGCTGCACGAGTGTGTTAGAGGTGGAGGTGGAATTCCCACCGTTGTTGTTACTGGGTGTACACACACCCACACTTGACTGTCTTTGCTCTTCGCCAGCAGTACCAGATCCGACACGCGGAGACGGTGGCCACCTGGGGGACTCGGGACCTGGCGGCTCCAGTATCCTTCGGGTTCGGTGGCGGAGGAAATCGTGTGGTTTCGGTTCTTCTCTAGACGGGCGTCTCCTATCGTCGAGCCTGCCCACACGACACCTTTATCCATTGACTTTGTATTTATTCTATAATCTGCTGTGTGTGGTTGTGGCATTCACAACAGTAAAGTGTTCAAATTTAACTCCTTCTATTGTCCGTTCATTTACGCCCCCTGTTGTGGGTCCGTGTCACTACACTTTCCCAACACCAAATGGCCTTTTCAATATTAAATTCAAATGTCCACAAAATCCACAATCTGGATCAAACTTTGTCAGGCGATAGTGAGTGCCAGTCTGCACCTCAGTTTCAAATATGAGAGTGATTGGGGCATGTTTGATTAAGATAAAATAAAATAAAATAAAATTGTATTAAAATTAAATTTTAATAATAAATTTAAATTTTATTTAAATTAAATTTTATTAAAAATAATTTTTTATATATCTATATATTTTATAGATAAAATAAAATTTAAAATGGCCACACAATCTGTAATCTGAATCAGATCCGGATCAAACTTTGTCAGTCAATAAAGGATACCATCCACTGTCAAATATGAAAGAAATTTGATCTTTTTGGACAGAGTAATGAATTTTTGAAAATTTGTTCAATGTTAAAGATCGTCATTTTTTCTGACTTTGCCCTTTGACCTATGACCTTGAAAATGGAATACGTTGTTGTTGTTGCCTATCAGGATATAAATCTTCAGTAAAAATTCCATAACAATATATGAAAAATTGTGGGCTCCAGGCTGTTCACAAACAAACAAACAAACCGACAAGCAGACAAATAAAAAGGGGCAATAACATAACCTTCTCCATCTTTGTTGGCAGAGGTAAAAAAAAATAAATATGATCTTTCATAAAAGCCAAGAAATTTTTCAATGTCAATACTTAAAAAAATGTTGTATAACTATAAAAAGATTTTCCTCAAAAATCAGTTGTTCTCTGTATATAGTACAAACGACCACATTGAGAACCCGTGGTTCCCCACAGGTCAGTGTCCTGGTGGGTTCTTAATTTACCTACCTCAACACCCCCTCCACTCCCTGCAGTCATCCTCCTCCTCCAACAGGTTTCATGGAAATCTCAGCAGTTTTCCTGCACTAATCCTGTTGGGCGACAGAGAGAAATAAACAGACAAAATCATTGCCTCCTTGTTGGAGGTAATAAAATCCTGCTCCAGACAGTTCTGGTTTTCAGTGTGGGCTGGACAGCCGCATTAAAATAGTCATTCACTGACCATCTCCATCCATTGTGACATGGCTTGAGAGGATCTGCAGAGAAACCTGGCGGAAAACCCCATCTTGTTAACTCAAACCTAAGAAGTGTAATCACTGCCAAAGGTGCTTTAGTTGAGAAGAACTGAAGAGTCAGAAAGAAAGTATATAGTCTGAGTGCTTGTCTCACTTTATTATGTTAAGCATGTTTGCCAAATTGCTGAAATCCTGTATTGCTTTAATAGTTGTACTGAGTGTTGATGAGGGAAGAAAATGGATTTATAGGATTTGAGCGAAACAGCTGCAACATACAGTAGTGTTCAGAATAATAGTAGTGCTATGTGACTAAAAAGATTAATCCAGGTTTTGAGTATATTTCTTATTGTTACATGGGAAACAAGGTACCAGTAGATTCAGTAGATTCTCACAAATCCAACAAGACCAAGCATTCATGATATGCACACTCTTAAGGCTATGAAATTGGGCTATTAGTAAAAAAAAAAAGTAGAAAAGGGGGTGTTCACAATAATAGTAGTGTGGCATTCAGTCAGTGAGTTCATCAATTTTGTGGAACAAACATGTGTGAATCAGGTGTCCCCTATTTAAGGATGAAGCCAGCACCTGTTGAACATGCTTCTCTCTTTGAAAGCCTGAGGAAAATGGGACGTTCAGGACATTGTTCAGAAGAACAGTGTAGTTTGATTAACAAGTTGATTGGAGAGGGGAAAACCTATACGCAGATGCAAAAAATTATAGGCTGTTCATCTACAATGATCTCCAATGCTTTAAAATGGACAAAAAAAAAAAAAAAAAAAAAAAAAAAAAAAAAAACAGAGATGCATGGAAGAAAACGGAAAACAACCTTCAAAATGGATAGAAGAATAACCAGAATGGCAAAGGCTCACCCATTGATCAGCTCCAGGATGATCAAAGACAGTCTGGAGTTACCTGTAAGTGCTGTGACAGAAGACGCCTGTGTGAAGGTCTCTCTCTTCTAAGTCCCTGTTGGTAAATGATATAATAATTGATCAACATATTGATTTATTCTGCCTAACAGAAACCTGGTTACAGCAGGATGAATATGTTAGTTTAAATGAGTCAACACCCCCGAGTCACACTAACTGTCAGAATGCTCGTAGCACGGGCCGGGGTGGAGGATTAGCAGCAATCTTCCATTCCAGCTTATTAATTAATCCAAAACCCAGACAGAGCTTTAATTCATTTGAAAGCTTGTCTCTTAGTCTTGTCCATCCAAATTGGAAGTCCCAAAAACCAGTTTTATTTGTTATTATCTATCGTCCACCTGGTCGTTACTGTGAGTTTCTCTGTGAATTTTCAGACCTTTTGTCTGACTTAGTGCTTAGCTCAGATAAGATAATTATAGTGGGCGATTTTAACATCCACACAGATGCTGAGAATGACAGCCTCAACACTGCATTTAATCTATTATTAGACTCTATTGGCTTTGCTCAAAAAGTAAATGAGTCCACCCACCACTTTAATCATATCTTAGATCTTGTTCTGACTTATGGTATGGAAATAGAAGACTTAACAGTATTCCCTGATAACTCCCTTCTGTCTGATCATTTCTTAATAACATTTACATTTACTCTGATGGACTACCCAGCAGTGGGGAATAAGTTTCATTACACTAGAAGTCTTTCAGAAAGCGCTGTAACTAGGTTTAAGGATATGATTCCTTCTTTATGTTCTCTAATGCCATATACCAACACAGTGCAGAGTAGCTACCTAAACTCTGTAAGGGAGATAGAGTATCTCGTCAATAGTTTTACATCCTCATTGAAGACAACTTTGGATGCTGTAGCTCCTCTGAAAAAGAGAGCTTTAAATCAGAAGTGTCTGACTCCGTGGTATAACTCACAAACTCGTAGCTTAAAGCAGATAACCCGTAAGTTGGAGAGGAAATGGCGTCTCACTAATTTAGAAGATCTTCACTTAGCCTGGAAAAAGAGTCTGTTGCTCTATAAAAAAGCCCTTCGTAAAGCTAGGACATCTTTCTACTCATCACTAATTGAAGAAAATAAGAACAACCCCAGGTTTCTTTTCAGCACTGTAGCCAGGCTGACAAAGAGTCAGAGCTCTATTGAGCTGAGTATTCCATTAACTTTAACTAGTAATGACTTCATGACTTTCTTTGCTAACAAAATTTTAACTATTAGAGAAAAAATTACTCATAACCATCCCAAAGACGTATCGTTATCTTTGGCTGCTTTCAGTGATGCCGGTATTTGGTTAGACTCTTTCTCTCCGATTGTTCTGTCTGAGTTATTCTCATTAGTTACTTCATCCAAACCATCAACATGTTTATTAGACCCCATTCCTACCAGGCTGCTCAAGGAAGCCCTACCATTATTTAATGCTTCGATCTTAAATATGATCAATCTATCTTTGTTAGTTGGCTATGTACCACAGGCTTTTAAGGTGGCAGTAATTAAACCATTACTTAAAAAGCCATCACTTGACCCAGCTATCTTAGCTAATTATAGGCCAATCTCCAACCTTCCTTTTCTCTCAAAAATTCTTGAAAGGGTAGTTGTAAAACAGCTAACTGATCATCTGCAGAGGAATGGTCTATTTGAAGAGTTTCAGTCAGGTTTTAGAATTCATCATAGTACAGAAACAGCATTAGTGAAGGTTACAAATGATCTTCTTATGGCCTCGGACAGTGGACTCATCTCTGTGCTTGTTCTGTTAGATCTCAGTGCTGCTTTTGATACTGTTGACCATAAAATTTTATTACAGAGATTAGAGCATGCCATAGGTATTAAAGGCACTGCGCTGCGGTGGTTTGAATCATATTTGTCTAATAGATTACAATTTGTTCATGTAAATGGGGAATCTTCTTCACAGACTAAAGTTAATTATGGAGTTCCACAAGGTTCTGTGCTAGGACCAATTTATTCACTTTATACATGCTTCCCTTAGGCAGTATTATTAGACGGTATTGCTTAAATTTTCATTGTTACGCAGATGATACCCAGCTTTATCTATCCATGAAGCCAGAGGACACACACCAATTAGCTAAACTGCAGGATTGTCTTACAGACATAAAGACATGGATGACCTCTAATTTCCTGCTTTTAAACTCAGATAAAACTGAAGTTATTGTACTTGGCCCCACAAATCTTAGAAACATGGTGTCTAACCAGATCCTTACTCTGGATGGCATTACCCTGACCTCTAGTAATACTGTGAGAAATCTTGGAGTCATTTTTGATCAGGATATGTCATTCAAAGTGCATATTAAACAAATATGTAGGACTGCTTTTTTGCATTTACGCAATATCTCTAAAATCAGAAAGGTCTTGTCTCAGAGTGATGCTGAAAAACTAATTCATGCATTTATTTCCTCTAGGCTGGACTATTGTAATTCATTATTATCAGGTTGTCCTAAAAGTTCCCTAAAAAGCCTTCAGTTAATTCAAAATGCTGCAGCTAGAGTACTGACGGGGACTAGAAGGAGAGAGCATATCTCACCCATATTGGCCTCTCTTCATTGGCTTCCTGTTAATTCTAGAATAGAATTTAAAATTCTTCTTCTTACTTATAAGGTTTTGAATAATCAGGTCCCATCTTATCTTAGGGACCTCGTAGTACCATATTACCCCAATAGAGCGCTTCGCTCTCAGACTGCAGGCTTACTTGTAGTTCCTAGGGTTTGTAAGAGTAGAATGGGAGGCAGAGCCTTCAGCTTTCAGGCTCCTCTCCTGTGGAACCAGCTCCCAATTCAGATCAGGGAGACAGACACCCTCTCTACTTTTAAGATTAGGCTTAAAACTTTCCTTTTGCTAAAGCTTATAGTTAGGGCTGGATCAGGTGACCCTGAACCATCCCTTAGTTATGCTGCTATAGACGTAGACTGCTGGGGGTTCCCATGATGCACTGTTTCTTTTTCTTTTTGCTCTGTATGCACCACTCTGCATTTAATCATTAGTGATCGATCTCTGCTCCCCTCCACAGCATGTCTTTTTCCTGGTTCTCTCCCTCAGCCCCAACCAGTCCCAGCAGAAGACTGCCCCTCCCTGAGCCTGGTTCTGCTGGAGGTTTCTTCCTGTTAAAAGGGAGTTTTTCCTTCCCACTGTAGCCAAGTGCTTGCTCACAGGGGGTCGTTTTGACCGTTGGGGTTTTACATAATTATTGTATGGCCTTGCCTTACAATATAAAGCGCCTTGGGGCAACTGTTTGTTGTGATTTGGCGCTATATAAAAAAAATTGATTGATTGATTGATTGAAGCTAATTTATTTGCAAGAATCCCCTGCAAAGTCCCTCTGTTAAATAAAAGACATGTGCAGAAGAGGTTACAATTTGCCAAAGAACACATCAACTGGCCTAAAGAGAAATGGAGGAATATTTTGTGGACTGATGAGAGTAAAATTGTTCTTTTTGGGTCCAAGGGCTGCAGACAGTTTGTGAGATGACCCCCAAACTCTGAATTCAAGCCACAGTTCACAGTGAAGACAGTGAAGCATGGTGGTGCAAGCATCATGATATGGGCATGTTTCTCCTACTATGGTGTTGGGCCTATATATCGCATACCAGGTATCATGGATCAGTTTGGATATGTCAAAATACTTGAAGAGGTCATGTTGCTTTATGCTGAAGAGGACATGCCCTTGAAATGGGTGTTTCAACAAGACAATGACCTCAAGCACACTAGTAAACAAGCAAAAGCAAACAGCAGATGCTACTATTACTCTGAACACCCCCTTTTCTACTTTTTTTTTTTTACTAATAGCCCAATTTCATAGCCTTAAGAGTGTGCATATCATGAATGCTTGGTCTTGTTGGATTTGTGAGAATCTACTGGTACCTTGTTTCCCATGTAACAATATGAAATATACTCAAAACCTGGATTAATCTTTTTAGTCACATAGCACTACTATTATTCTGAACACTACTGTAAAATGTGAAAAATAAACCACTTCATGACTGCACTGAAGCTTTGAACCCTTCAATCCATATACTCCAGGGCCCTCATTTATCAACCATTCATATGCACAGATTTGTGCTAAAACCATGCCTGTCAACATTTCTACACTAACTGGTGAATTTACCAACTTGGTGTAATCACAGTATGCAACCTCATCCACATAGGCTCTTCATTTCCTCAAATTAACAAGTACACAATATACAAACAATGAATATTTATGAGTTTAATGGAACAAATATTTCATGAGATGATAGATGTAATGTACCATTCCATCTTTCATCTCATGAAATATTCAATCCATTGAAAGAATGAAAAAAAAAAACATTCATTATTTGTTTTGTATAACAGTGAAAATAGATCCTTGTCATTTGATAGTTTATTAATTTAAGGAAAAAGGACATACATTTTGGTGTTCCACTGGTGTTTTGACATCAACAGTCTAACACAAATTTTAAATAGTCCACTTGCAAAAACAATCCTGACAATGTAGTCTGTGATGCTTTCCTCACTGCATCACTTTCATCCAATGTTTATGGAAGTAAATCTGTGACGTTGGATGATTGAGATGGATTGATTGCTTCTCCCTGCTTTTCTACTTTTTGAGGATGAATTTTTTTTTAGGTGGAATTTTTTGAGGCTGAATATTTTAATGGTAAACAAATTCAACCTTAGAAATTCAACTTCATACTCTGATGGCACAGATGTACTTCCATACATATGAGTAATGTATAGGAAAGTTTGATATCCGTTCATGTCCCTTGTTCTGTCCAAGTCAGAGACGGAGAGCTTCCTTAGTGGCTTTCCTGGTTCACATACTGTGGCTGTTCGATGCTTCAGATTGGGCTTCTGATTGGCCAGCCCTCCAGTGCAGAGTATGAATTCAGCATGAGGGACAGAGGACAGGTCCTGATGCAGTAGCATGAAGCACAGCTTTTCATTTAGCCAAGGTTAGACTTAACTGAAGAAAAAAGAAAATGCAACTGTGTGCCTTTTTTTCTCGATGTCAGAGTGCATTCAGCGAGAGGTTGCCCTCAGAGAATTATGTTTTTTTTTTTTTTTTGATGTCCTTGAAGGAGAATCTGTGCACAGCCATTTTCAGATCTCTCCAGAGATGTTCAGTTGGATTCAGGTCTGGGTTCTGGCTGGCCCACTCAAGGACATTCACAGAGTTGTCCTGAAGCCACTCCTTTGATATCTTGGCTGTGTGCTTAGTGTCATTGTCCTGCTGAAAGATGAACCGTCGCCCCAGTCTGAGGTCAAGAGCGCTCTGGAGCAGGTTTTCATCCAGGTTGTCTCTTTACATTGCTGCATTCATCTTTCCCTCAATCCTGATTAGTCTCCCAGTTCTGTCACTGAAAAACATCCCTGCCATCACCATGCTTCACTGTAGGGATGTTGCCTAGTTTCCTCCAGATATGAGGCCTGGCAATCACGCTAAATATTTCAATCTTTGTCTCATCAGACCAGATAATTTTGTTTCTCATGGTCTGAGAGTCCTTCAGGTGCCTTTTGGCAAACTCCAGGCAATCTGTCATAGTATGACAATAGCATTAGAGTGGATTTTGATGAAAACAGAAATCTTTGTGCAAGTTTACATTGTCCTCTCCCCTCGTCATTTACAGGCAGCACGGTGGCTTAGTGGTTAGCACTGTTGCCTCACAGCAAGAAGGTCATGGGATTGCTGCCCACCTGTGGCCTTTCTGTGTGGAGTTTGCATGTTCTCCCTGTGTTTGTATGGGTTTCCTCCCACATTTAAAGACATGCATAGTAGGTGAATTGGAAACTTTAGAATTGCCCAGGTCTCCCTTGCAAAAGAAATCTTGATCTATATGGGAATAACCTGGTTAAATAAAGATTTTCTCTTTGGGCTAAATATTAATTAACTGGTCAAAGCAAACATGAGCATGACTTTGTGAGCCAGAATGGTCAATTTGTTGCTATTTATGTTTTACTTTCTAAGTTGATATATGGGAAGAAGTGATAGAGCGAATGCATGGATTATTAATAATTACACTCATACACTGTAATATATTGGGGGGGGGGGGGGGCATGTTGTTTTCAGCTACATGTGTCCATCCATCTATGTGCAAACAAAATAAAAATCTTTATCTAATTTGGACAAAAATTAGTAGAATGAGTAAAGGTCAACCAAGGACAAAACTGAACTATTTCCGAATGGGACCTGGACCATAATTGTGCTACTGTGCAAAACATCTATAATTGCACAAAGCTGCTATCCAGAAGTTTAACTATTGTTCAAATTATCAAACATTTCATGTATTTTATAAAAATGATGTCCAAATCCAGACCATTATTCTAATCCTAACCATAATCCGTCTGTCCATCCATTTTCTGAACCTACCTATTCCAATTAAGGGTCACTGGGGGCTGGAGACTATTCCAGCAGTCACTGGGCAAGAGAACAGGCCTATGGCCAATTTAGACTACAAATAATATCAAACACAAGGTCTTATCTGTCCAAGTCAAACGGCGTCAAACAGTTTGGAGCCAATGTCTGTTAAACATGATTTGCGCTAGTCAGAAATGAAGTGGATCAAAAAACAAAATGGACATATTATCACTGAAGCTCATAGAATTAACAAACTTGTAAAAATGCAGGTGTTGCACTCACTGAGTGCCCTTCTTGTAATTGTGTTTATCACTGTCTGTGTGCTTTCTTTGCCAAACATTTTTTATTGCAGTTTTTTTTATGTAAATTAATGGAGCTGGAAATGGTGATAACCAAATATCCTATCTGCCAGAAAGTCATTGTCAAAACAAAAACCCTCTGATGAGGGAACTTAAAGGCTGAACATTTCCATGTCTGTGAAAAATGTTTGTGTAAATGCTTTTTGTTGTATTTTGAAATGTAAAAATTGTAAAAACACAATAGAATTCTACAGATTATTAAAAACATGATCTCACTGCAGTGTTGCTGTCTCTTGGTGGCACCAAGACAACAAACAGGATAATCAATGAAGAAGTTGATCTTCAAGATGTTCTGGTAATAGCATAATGTAGTTAACACTTAATTTGTATTTACCTTTTATATGATGCCAGTACAGTTTAAAGATTGCTTTTAAATTAAAACAACAACAATAGCAAGGACATGCAGACAGATGAGCCACCAACTCCTCAGTTGCCTCCAAAGACAATTCAGAAATGATGACTTATAACATGGAATTGGTAAGATGATTAGTGCAAAATATATATTTTTGAAAATTGGCAACATTACACTGAGATAATCACATGCAGTACTTGCTGTAATTGAATAAATTGAATAATTATGTTGGCCATGGAGGTCAGTTTTGTGGGTTATTTTCGCACACATCTGTTTTGTCAGATTTATAGCAGGAATTACTAAAAACTAATGCTGCATTCACATGTTGACAGTAGAAAACCCATCATACTGGTCATTACCACAGAATATCTGTCAGCTGCAGCAGCAGACGGTAGATGATGATTTGAAACGTGATAATATTGCACTGTTAATTAGATGGGCAATAATTTACTTATTTGAAAAATACCACAGTATTTTAGTGTTTTACACAAACAGGAAGTCTCATTCTGATTGGTGCAACTTTTATGATACAACAGTGTCATTTCTCTCTGTAATATCACTCAAGTTATTCCTTTCTATCTGATATAAAGGTGCATCTTTATCCTAATTTAATTTATCAATCTTGCTCTGTCTGGCCTTCATCATTAAAGCTAAATCAGCTACAGGTTTGTCCTCATCACTGTGGCAAGCTGAAAAAGTTTCCATTTTTTAAACTTCTAATGGTGCGTACCGTCATGGTGTCTGAGTACCACTCTCACCTTCAGTGGTGGTGGAATTTTCCATCAACTTCTTGTTGAAAGCAAAGAAACAGCTGGTTTCCTGTCTGCCGCTCAACAACCACCAACATTTGAATAAAACAGTTAAACAAGTTTTAAAACAAGATTTTCAGACCCAATTAAAGCAATTTTTGATTGACAGGAATTTAGTAAACATGAGTCTCACATCCATCACTCTGTGTTCCCTCATGTTGATTTGACAGAGGTCTTACACAGGGCACAGATGGTCTCGAACCAGGAATCTTCTGTATTAGGCAGGGAGGTGAGAGCGGTTATCAAGTATCCTCTCACACCTGTTCCATACAGTATTGGCACAGTAGATGGATATTTGGCAACGACAGATAAATCAAAAGGCTTCAGGCATCTTACTAAAGAAACAAATGATGCAGAGAAACCAAACCTTGCAACAACAATGGTGACTGAAGACACCAATGTACTGTTCTGCTGCATGGAAGAAGTGGCATCCAATTTCAAGAAGATCTGGAGAAGCTGGTCTACATGATGCCGCAAAATGTTGATGTCATATTTAACACAGATGTGTACCACAAATATTCAATGTGTTGATTGGATGTGGTGAAAAGCTGCTGCTCCAAGGTGAACAAACAAAAAACCTGCCAACTGGAAATTATTTCTCACTAATGATGAAAATAAACAACAGATTGTGCATGTTATGTATGAGGCATGGTGCGATGATTCATATGCTAAGTCACTCAAAGGTCAACAGGTCATCCTCAGCTGTGATGGAAAAGCCTATCACTTCACCTCTCCTGATGACGGGAGAACTGTGTGAAAACCATGGAATGCCACGATTCAACACAAGAAGAAACACATTCAAAGATCATCTCAAAATTGGTATAATTTGTATGATTTTGTGTTATGATCAGTGTTGCCACAGTTACTTTGAAAAAATAATCCAATTACTGATTACGGATTACTCCTTGAAAAAGTAACTTAGTTACTTTACTGATTACTCAATTGCAAAAGTAACTAAGTTAGATTACTCGTTACTTTTTTAGTTACTTTCCCCAGCTGTCGACAACAACAACCCTCTGCCACCTCAACATGACAATGATACTTGTTTTGCCAAAACTCACTTTATAGTCACCCTTTCTTGACTTCAATGAAAATAAATACTTGTTTTATAAAAAGTAAAATAAAGACCTCTTTCTTGACCTCATATTTAACGGTTGACAGCACTGTAACAGTAAAACTTGCAATTTGTAACCTGCATTGTTTATAAATGTAACTATTAAATTCTTTGTAACATTTTTCTAACAATTAAATTGTCTCTAAACATTTTACTTGTCAAAATTATTATCATTATAAGTAGTATTAGTAGTTGTTGTAAAAAAAAAAAGGCTTCAAAACTGGACCTTTAATCTAGGGGTGTTGTGGGGGAGGGGGGCACATCCTTGCCCCACGGCCCCATTCCATTTGGATTCGCCCCTGGTTTGGCGTTTGAGCACAAAGAATCGATAACATTTATTTATGCAGAAAACATGACCAGATTTACAGGTAAGAAAGTTTTATTGTGTTTTCACATCATGTGGTCCTCAGAAAGAGAGTTTAGGTGCATTTCAGTGGAAAATAGTGTTAGTTGTTGACGAGTCACAGGGGATCAGCTGTTTTTAGTGATACGGAGCGGTTCAGTTCAGAATTCTAAATAAAGGAGAAAAAAAGCATTAAGATTTCTTTGTAAAGCTCAGTGCAGGTGTGCTGTTGTCACCGCGCTTTAAGAGGTGCGGATGAAAAGCTCACAGCTCGCTTAAAGTGGGCAGTTCAGTCGAACCCCGACCCCCTGCCCACGGACCAAGTTTAATGCTGCTATTGACCCACAATGCAAAAATAATAGTAACGCACAGTGACTTGGAGAAGTACCTTTAATCTGATTACTGATTTGGAAAGATTAACAAGTTAGATTATTCGTTACTAAAAAAAGTGGTCAGATTAGAGTAACGCATTGCTAAGTAACGCGTTACCGGTGTCCCGTCGAGATGAGGTGTGTCACACTACCGCGCATGAGTGCGCATGCGCACATCGCTCTACCCCGGACATGAAGACGTCACCCGTCGAGATGAGGTGCCTCGCGCAACTGCACATGCGGAGATGATGTAACTCGCTCAACGTGCAACTGCGCATGCGCATTTAGCTTTTTTTATTAATTGTATTCAGTGTATTTATAGCCTAGTAAGTAAAACATTTTTCTGTATTTTACGTAAGGAGCATAAATGTACAGTAGTGTTCAGAATAATAGTAGTGCTATGTGACTAAAAAGATTAACCCAGGTTTTGAGTATATTTCTTATTGTTACATAGGAAACAAGGTACCAGTAGATTCAGTAGATTCTCACAAATCCAACAAGACCAATCATTCATGATATGCACACTCTTAAGGCTATGAAATTGGGCTATTAGTAAAAAAAGTAGAAAAGGGGGTGTTCACAATAATAGTAGCATCTGCTGTTGACGCTACAAACTCAAAACTATTATGTTCAAGCTACTTTTTTTAGCAATCCTGTGAATCACTAAACTAGTATTTAGTTGTATAACCACAGTTTTTCATGATTTCTTCACATCTGTGAGGCATTAATTTTTGTTGGTTTGGAACCAAGATTTTGCACATTTACTAGTGTGCTTGGGGTCATTGTCTTGTTGAAACACCCATTTCAAGGGCATGTCCTCTTCAGCATAAGCAACATGACCTCTTCAAGTATTTTGACATATCCAAACTGATCCATGATACCTGGTATGCGATATATAGGCCCAACACCATAGTAGGAGAAACATGCCCATATCATGATGCTTGCACCATCATGCTTCACTGTCTTCACTGTGAACTGTGGCTTGAATTCAGAGTTTGGGGGTCGTCTCACAAACTGTCTGCGGCCCTTGGACCCAAAAAGAACAATTTTACTTTCATCAGTCCACAAAGTATTCCTCCATTTCTCTTTAGGCCAGTTGATGTGTTCGTTGGCAAATTGTAACCTCTTCTGCACGTCTTTTATTTAACAGAGGGACTTTGCGTGGGATTCTTGCAAATAAATTAGCTTCACACAGGCGTCTTCTAACTGTCACAGCACTTACAGGTAACTCCAGACTGTCTTTGATCATCCTGGAGCTGATCAATGGGTGAGCCTTTGCCATTCTGGTTATTCTTCTATCCATTTTGATGGTTGTTTTCTGTTTTCTTCCACGCATCTCTGTTTTTTTTTGTGTGTGTGTCCATTTTAAAGCATTGGAGATCATTGTAGATGAACAGCCTATAATTTTTTGCACCTGCGTATAAGTTTTCCCCTCTCCAATCAACTTTTTAATCAAACTACACTGTTCTTCTGAACAATGTCTTGAACTGTCCACTTTCCTCAGGCTTTCAAAGAGCAAAGCATGTTCAACAGGTGCTGGCTTCATCCTTAAATAGGGGACACCTGATTCACACCTGTTTATTCAACAAAATTGACGAACTCACTGACTGAATGCCACACTACTATTATTGTGAACACCCCCTTTTCTACTTTTTTTTTACTAATAGCCCAATTTCATAGCCTTAAGAGTGTGCATACTGGTACCTTGTTTCCCATGTAACAATACGAAATATACTCAAAACCTGGATTAATCTTTTTAGTCACATAGCACTACTATTATTCTGAACACTACTGTATGCATATGTATATTTTGCCTGTCAAAATAAGCTAACTCCAGGTTAAAAATACTTATCGTTTTATTGTGAGTAGATTTTATACATTGCTATGTTCGGATGAACAATTTATACATTTATTGCCCATCAAAATAAGCAAACTTTGTCAAGTAATTTTTTTCAGTGCACACATATGCAGTTACGTGAGGAACCTCATCTCGACGACGCACCTCATCTTGACAGAACACCGGCATCACTGTTTATGATAGCGGTTATTTTCACAGACATTTTGACCCTATGGAACATTCTGGTCAAAAATCATCTCTATTCTTGGATATAGGAGTGCATATCAACCTTCTTCAGCTCTTTGCCTATATTGGACGCAAGTGCACTGACAGCTTGGTCCTCACAGTGCCCACATTTTCACACATTATTATTGTTACTGTTATCGGCATGGGAGTCAAAATGGTTTATGTTTTTTTTACAAAACCACTCATGCCCCATTTCCACGTACACTGGAATTGTGTCAGGAAGGACATTTGATGTAAAAACCTGTTCCAAATCAATGTGCAGATCTATGTCAGATCACCTGTGGTCACCCCAAGAAAAAAAGATAGAAAGAGAAAAGAAACTGCATTATTATTAGGACACGGTACAATCGAGCGATTACTTAGATCCAAGATCAAATGCCTGGTGAGGGAGTGTCAGCTTCAATATTTTGCCCCTGTGGCACATTTCTCTGTGACAAAGGGATGCCAGTGCTTCACCTGGCTGTGTCAGATATATGGTTATTTTAGAGAAGTGGGAATGGACCAGTTGTCTGCTTGGGTAGTTGCCATCCAGGACCCAAGGCATCCATGGTGTCATGGATGCCTTGTGCATGCTCCCAGACTTACCTTGACAGCCATAACACAACACAGCCATAAGTCTTTGATTCATGTCGTTTAATCAATATTACTCTGATTGTTGTAGTTTTACTACTAACAGGGCCCTGAGGACTTTGTAAGAGCCACATAAAATTAGTTTATTTTGTCAACAAGTAAATAAATAAATAAATTAAAACAAGAAGCAGCTTGAATGGAAGGTAGCTTTTTTTTTCCTTAATGGACTGAAGAATTGTTAAATTGTCTACTGTATACGTACGTTGGATTGATTTGAGTGTACATTCAGTGCATCCTGTGCATGTGTATTATTTAGGAAGATGTCAGCATTAGATGGTGATGTTTTGTAAAGCTTCTTGCTGTGCCAAGAAGTGGTCATCTTGCTGTTTAAACCTTTGATCCACTGCAAATTTGTCAGTGAAGAATAATTGAAAGACATCCAACTTTATTTGTAATTAGTCTATACAGAAATATAGCAGACATTATAACTGACTCTACACATTGCTGATAAAATGGAATATTTGCATTTGGAGAAACCTGACTTTGAAAGTTATTTTTGTCAAGACCTCTGTCCAAAACTCCATAGAATACATTATGCTTCACAGTTTACTATTTAATCTATGACTTCATCTCCTCTTAGATGACTACTCTTGGCATGGCAAGAAGACCTATGTGGGATTTACATTGCAGGCTGTGACTGACTTTTGTGACCTTCTGCTGGAAGTCCCATGTTAAAGGCACCACGACAGCATGTCCTTTCAAAGGATCTTTGAACAACATGACTCCTTTCCACTCTACATGGGGCCATAACCTTTACTCAGATTCACTTGTACCTGGAAGGAGAAACACATTCAGCGGTGTGGCCCCTTTTGGGATCATAATCAGAAGGGCTAAATTCAGCAGTAATGGCATGTCTGCATTAATTACCCAGAGAGGGACTATCTTTCAGGAAGCACAGTCTGTGCAGCTTCAGCCCCTCCTTCAGTAACGCACCATTGATTATTTTGTTGATGTTGCATGTTAAAACCAGTGCATTGGGAAAATGAGGTATTAGCAGCTCCGCTTTCATCATATATTAGCTGCTAATTACTGACAACACAAAAGCCTATTAAAGCCTTTGGAGGAGGACAAGGCAGATAAAACATGAGTTTCTTGATGATGCAAGAAGAGAACTATTATTAAATCCACAGAGAATACACAACCACACAAATTTGCAAGTTTATTTGCCAGACTTTTAGAAAAGAGCTTATATCAAGGGCTTATGTCACAAAAACTGTTTATTAGACAGAGATCAACTCCCGCTTCTGTTGCTTCTGTGGCATATCTTATCTACATGACCAGGTCTGCCCTTTGTGCAGTCCCTATGTTGTTGAGGCTGCTTTTGCTGCACTGCCATAAGGTGCAGAGGCTGTGTCAACCACTCACATACGCTTACTGCTAGTGTGTGCTAGCATGTGCCAGTTCAACACGGTTGGTGCTAATGCATGGAAGTCACACTGATGCAGAGTGTTCTGGGCCGGTGGTTGTCTGCAGTGGTCCTCCCGGGGCACGTTTTTGCAGCCGGCAGCATCTACTCCCCATTCCTCCTGTAGTGCAGCAGATAAGTGTAAGAATCGTTCAGCTGATGATACAAACGCCAAATTTGACATAAAAGCAATATTAGCCACATGAAAGTTAAATTTAAAATTGTGGGGGGGCGTATAATGTTGACATCATTGTTTCATCTGTTCAAGATTCCATTCTGGACATTTCGAGTCTTTGTGCAGTGATAAGGGAGCAATGCAACGTCCATCACAGAGAATCTCTCTGTGTACCCTTACCTAGTTTAGCTTGCAAGCCAATGCAGTTTACTGGGGTGTGGAAAGTGCAGTGCAGCAACTACTTCGACCCATAGGTGAGGACTAGTGTTCATCCAAAAGACATGACAGACTTTTAAAGCAAAAAATACGACCTCTACTACTAAACCCTTTCACCCCAAACACTATTCTACGTTCTGCGGCATACACATTCTACAGCATGCATGTACACTTATTAAAAACATATAAAAATCCATACAAACAGCAAGAAACTATTGCCTGAAATTCATTTCAAATCTCCCTAGTCCACAGTACAATATTTAACCAGAACAACATTCAAACAAGAGCAATCGGAGATTTGTGACATCCACCAGTCCGGATCCAGATCTCCACCAAAATTCAGTGGAGTCTTCCATGTCTTAATATCTATCTGTGGTGCAAATTTGGTGAGAATCCGTGAAGTAGTTTTGACGTAATCCTCCAAAGCCTGTATGAAGTGAAATCTTGATCCAGAATCTGGATCCGGATCCAGATCACCTCCAGTATTTAATGGAGTGTTCCATGGCCTAATTTCTATCTGTGGTGAAAATTCTGTCAAAATCTGTGCAGTAGTTTTGACGTAATCCTGCTAACAGACACACAAACAAATAAATAAATAAATGCTGACGATATTATTACATTCTTGGCAGCTGTAATAAGCCCAAGTTTGTGCAAATATATGACAAAAATACATATTTCTGGGTGTCAGCTTGAAAACTGAAGTGGCTAACACCTTTTTTGCAAAATGTAGACCAAGAAGTCCCACTGTGCCAAATTTGGTGCTCATCAAAAATGGAAGATTGTTATAATACAACCCCAATTCCAATGAAGTTGGGACGTTGTGTGAAATGTAAATAAAAACAGAATACAATGTTTTGGAAATCCTCTTCAACCTATATTCAGTTGAATACACCACGAAGATATTTAATGTTCAAACTGATAAACTTTATTGTTTTTGTGCAAATATTTGCTCATTTTGAAATGGATGTCTGCAAAACATTGTGAACAACTGCATGAAAAAATAATCCAACAGTTTAAGAACAATGTTTCTCAACATTCAATTGCAAGGAATTTAGGGATTCCATCATCTACAGTCCATAATTTAATCAGAAGATTCAGAGGATCTGGAGAACTTTCTACACGGAACCGGCAAGGCCGAAAACCAAGATCAAATGCCCGTGACCTTCGATCCCTCAGGTGGCACTGCATTAAAAACTGACATCATTGTGTAAAGGATCTTACCACGTGGGATCAGGAACACTTCAGAAAACCACTGTCAGTTAACACAGTTCGTTGCTACATCTACAAGTGCAAGTTAAAACTCTACCATGCAAAGCGAAAGTCATACATCAACAACATCCAGAAACGCCGCCCCCTTCTCTGGGCCCGAGCTCATTTGAAATGGACAGACGCCAAGTGGAAAAGTGTGCTGTGGTCTGATGAGTCCACATTTCAAATTGTTTTTGGAAATCATGGACATCGTGTCCTCCAGACAAAAGAGGAAAAGGACCATCCAGATTGTTACCAGTGCAAAGTTCAAAACCCAGCATCTGTGATGGTATGGGGGTGTGTTAGTGCCCATGGCATGGGCAACTTACACATCTGTGATGGCACCATCAATGCTGAAAGGTACATCCAGGTTTTGGAGCAACACATGTTGCCATCCAAGCAACGTCTTTTTCAGGGACGTCCCTGTTTATTTCAGCAAGACAATGCCAAGCCACATTCTGCACGTGTTACAACAATGTGGCTTCGTAGTAAAAGAGTGCGGATACTAGACTGGCCTGCCTGCAGTCCAGACCTGTCACCCATTGAAAATGTGTGACACATTATGAAGCACAAAATACGACAACAGAGACCCTGGACTGTTGAACAACTGAAGTCGTACATCAAGCAAGAATGGGAAAGAATTCCACTTACAAAGCTTCAACAATTAGTGTCCTTAGTTCCCAAACGTTTATTGAGTGTTGTTAGAAGGAAAGGTGATGTAACACAGTGGTAAACATACCACTGTCCCAGCTTTTTTGAAACGTGTTGCAGGCTTCCATTTCAAAATGAGCAAATATTCGCATTAAAAACAATAAAGTTTATCAGTTGGAACATTAAATATCTTGTCTTTGTGGTGTATTCAGTTGAATATACGAAGTCTGTGAGAAAAGTATCTGACCTTTTTATTTTATGCAAAAAATATATAGATTTGATTCATATGTTTTTACGTCAACGGTCCCGGCTCCACACAGCCATCCGTTTAGAAATGATGGGGTGGTTTCTGCCTCTCGATGGTGGCTCGGAGCGCGGCGCGCCATGCGCCATTGTGGGCAGTCCTTAAAGCTGTAGTAACACTCCTTATTCTCTGTGAAGCCCTTAAAATTTTCACAGAAAGCCAGATAAATTTTTCGAATGGTTTCCAGCTGCCTGTCTCTAACAGTTTCTGAAAAGATTCTGGTGGAAAAAAAGCCCAAATCATTCCGCCATTTCCTCGCAATGAAACAACGATGAGAGGGGTGGATCAGTGCTCACTCAAAACCTGCCCACAGGCGAATGACGCAACCGACAGGCGTGGAAAAACTCACGCATGCGCACGAAGGTTCAAGCTTGGCTGACGTAAAAACATATGAATCAAATCCATATATTTTTTGCATAAAATAAAAAGGTCGGATACTTTTCTCACAGACCTCGTATGTTGAAGAGGATTTGCAAATCATTGTATTCTATATTTATTTACATTTTACACAACGTCCCAACTTCATTGGAATTGGGGTTGTATATGCATTTATCTGCTCCATTACCAGCCTCAAGGGAGCATTGAAGCAATGGGTTTGCAGCCCTTTTTGCCTCATGGGGGTGCTGGAGTTGCCAGACATGTGATCCGTCTGGCCAGTGTGAGAAGGGAAACTCATTATCACTTAAATGACTGGTGCACACAGGTTTGCACGACATTGCTGTCCATCTTCATACAGAAGCACAAACTCCAAACGACTGACACCGCTGTAACAATGGTTCTCATCAGAATAAACTGCACACACATATTGTCTATTTTTTCCTGCCAAGTCTCTCATGTCTCATCCAGGGCCTCTGTAACCACAAGAGTATGAATGAGTGAACATCGTTTTTCTCTGTGATAACATCACAATCACATATTTCCCTCATCAACAGCATTGCTGCAGGAACCAGCATGAAATATTCACAATTATCACAATGAATGTTATTTACTAATATTTACCGATCTCTCAGATATCCTTGCAACATTCTTAGACTTAAAACCCTTTTTTATTCTCTTTCTTATGAATAGTTTTTTTTATCTGTTTTATTCTTTTACTCCAGTTTTTAATTTTGTATTTGAATTTTTTATTCATTTTTAATTATTTATTTAATTTTTATATTGAGGTGTTCTATGTGAGGTGCATCGAGACGGCTTTGTTGTGATTTGGCGCATTATAAGATGATTAAATTGAAATTCTTGTTCCACTGTGAAGTCCTCACCATCCACTATAACACCCATGCACATATGCATGCACAAGAAACAATGTTTGGCTATTACCTCAACTTTAAATACTATTTAAACAATTAAGGCTCTCATAAAATTACAAAATAATAATAATAATTAAAAAAAAGTTTTTCAGTGGCAGGAAAGCAACACAGGATTAAATTTAAATACTTATTCTTTTCTGCTGATACATTTATCAGTTTTTTTGCTTTGTGCTGCAGGACAGTAGAAATCATTTTATGGTTTATTTGACATTGACAGCGGAGAAAAAAAAGAATCTGGTTCCTTTTGTTTAATTACCTATTGGTGTCTTTCTCAACTGATCAAGATGGAAAAACAACAACAACAACAACAAAAACCTAAAACTAATCCCACAGAGCTGAGAATGTAAACATACACAAGAAAGATAATGCAAAAAAAAAGCAAAAAAATGCCCAAAAAAAAGCACACAAAGACACACCTTTCTTTTCAGTGCACATACACACACAGCATGTCTCCTTCATGCACAACCTTAAACATGCACTCACACACGTTTAAACCCACAGGCTCACAGTTTAATTGAACCTTCCCACCGATCTACTGACTACATTTCTCTTTTTCCTCTCTTCCTTAATCATAAGCGAGATGGAGGTGGTGAAAAGAAACAAAAGCAAAGGGAGAGAAAAGAAGATAAAGGATGGAGGATGATGGAAAGGGAGAAGGAGTGAAGGTGTATGATGGACAATCTAATCCTATGGAAATACACAGTTAAACCAAGAGGGACATGAGCAGTTATTGGATAAATTGGAAAAGTGGAAAACGTACTTCTGTAGTCACTGAGTAAACGCCTACAGCTGTGGTGGAAATTTGAAAGTGATTACATGATACTGAGCTGGTTGCTGGCAACAGCTTATTATTGTGAAAGTAATGTATAACCCTCATCAGTGCACCTTACAGAATTTTCTAATCTGTAACACCCGGGGTCCAGCACTAGTTTATGTCTGTTTGATAGCCAGTAAGGAATTTTATACCTCAAAATATATTTACATGCTGATTAAGATTTTCCTTCATGAGGTATTTGTTAGAGGAACCTGTGCTCAGGTAACTCACCATATGGAGTTTAGTCTCCAGTCTAGACAAGGAGACACCAACAGTGCTCCTAGAGATCACCTACCCTGTAGATTTACCAACTCTCCCTGCTCCACTGACTCCTAATTAACTAAGCTCAGCCAATCAAGAGCTAGAAAACATCAGCCCTGAGCTAGAAGCTCAGGGCCAGCTGCTGGCGATCACCTTTCCTGTCAATTTACTGCTGGTGAACTCATATCTTAGGTGCAGTTATTTCCCGCCGATTGATTCTGCTCTTTGCCTCTTTGTCCAAGGCACTGAGGACATCGCACGAGGCTGACGGCTGTGCACCACAGGGTGCTGGACTGACCATGAGATGGCCTGGCTGACGTTGACACAGCACAGTCTGCTTTTAGAATGTACTCTTCCATGAGGACAGCTTGCACTGTGGGTCACTGATGACGTGATGGATACATGCTGGCCCTGCACCCCAGGGTGCTAGACTTATCTCCTGACACTCTGCCTGTGATGCCAGTGACTGAGTGTTGGTCTCAGTAATGCACTTTGTTTTTAATGCTGTTCTGGTTTTACTGTTTCTTGTTTCTTCAGCTTGGTAAAAACTGTAAAAACCTTGTAACTGTTATAATGATCTAAGCAGTGGGTCGCCCCTCGGAGTCTGGACTACTTGAGGTTTCTTCCTCAACATCATCAGAGGGAGTTTTTCCTTACCACTGTGTGCTTGTGTGTTAGACCTTACTCATGTGAAAGGTCTTTGGACAGCTTTCTTGTGATTTGAGGCTGTATAAATAAAATAAATTGAATTGTAATTGGTCGGGTTTGACTCACCAGCTGTGGTTGTTGCCAATGCACATGCAAAATATGCAAGGCAGAAACATGGTTGTTGACGAATGCACAAGCCTCACGTGAACCTCGGACAGCTGACAGAAGGATCAAAGCACTTTGTTCTTGGTAAATGGACTACATTTATATAGTGCTTTTCCATTTATATCAGAAGCTCAAAGCACTTTACATTGATGTCTACCATTCACCCACCCACCCATCCACACACACACCGAATTTAGGGTGCTGCCATGCAAGGTGCTCAGACACACCAGGAGCAATTTAGGGATTAAGGACCTTTCCCAAGGGCCCACAATGATTTTCTGGCCAGACAGGGGTTGAACCGAGGATCCTCTGGTCTCAAGCCCACTGGTTAACAACTAGACTGTTGTGTGGGCCGCCAGAAGAGGAGGTACTGCTGGCCCACCACCAGAGGGCGCCCTGCCTGAAGTGCAGGCTTCAGGCACGAGAGGGCGCTGCCGCCATAGACACAGCCGGGGGTGACAGCTGTCGCTCATTACCTCTTGACAGCTGTCACCCATCTACTCAACATCATCTCACTCCATAAAGACCAGACGTCATCTCCACCTCGTTGCCGAGATATCATACTTCATAGGAGGTACTACTCTCAGCCTTTTTTTGAGATTTATAAATCTGTGATTGTGAGTGTTTGCAGGAGAACCGGTCGTTTTGGTGGAGGCTGTGCATGACGGCGCTCCTTTTCCTCTGAGACCACTGCAACGTGTTGAGTGAGAGGTGGAGGTGGCATTCCCACCGTTGTTGTTACTGGGTGTACACACACCCACACTTGACTGTCTTTGTTCTTCGCCAGCAGTACCAGATCCGACAGTCGGGGACGGTGATCACCTGGGAATTCGGGACTTGGCGGCTCCAGTATTCACCAGGTTCTGGGGCGGCGGAAATCATGTGGTTCCGGCTCTTCTCAGGACAGACGTCTTCTATCCTCGAGCCTGCCCACACGTCACCTCTGTGTATTGACTGTTATGATATTCTGTGATTGTCTGTATGTTCGTTGTGCACATTCACAACATTAAATTGTTATATTTTGGCTCATCTATTGACCGTTCATTTGCGCCCCCTGTTGTGGGTCCGTGTCACTACACTTTCCCAACAGGATATCTCGGCCAGCGTAATGGACTCCGAGGGGCGTCACCCGGCTGTTGAACGACCAATGGGAGAGCAGGGAGCGCAGGCGTCTGCAGGAGACGTGATTGGTGAGCTGCAGCACATTCTCACCGCCTTTACGGCTCGGTTGGATCAAATGACTGAGCAAAACATCCTCCTGAACCGCAGGGTGGAGGCTCTCTCCGCACAGATGGCGGCGAGCGCTCAGGGCGCTGCTGCAGCTCGTCCTCCTGCCGACCCTGTGCAGGATATAAACGTTCCAGTGGTGGTTCAACAACCCCTCCCACCATCCCCTGAAGCATACATAAGCCCTCCTGAGCCGTACGGAGGTTGTGTGGAGACGTGCGCGGACTTTCTTATGCAGTGTTCGCTCGTCTTCGCACAACGTCCCGTCATGTACGCCTCAGACGCTAGTAAAATAGCTTATGTGATTGCTCTGCTTCGGGGTAAAGCACGCGCCTGGGCTACGGCGCTCTGGGAACAGAACTCACGGTTGTTATCAGCATACACTGGGTTTGTGGGGGAGTTCAGAACAGTGTTTGATCACCCTAACAGAGGAGAGACCGCTTCAACTGTGCTGCTGTCAATGAGACAGGGACGCGAGAGCGCAGCCGCTTATGCAGTCAACTTCCGCATCGCGGCTGCGAGGTCCGGCTGGAATAACGTTGCGCTCCGCGCCGCCTTCGTAAACGGACTGTCGTTGGTTCTGAAGGAGCAGCTGGTAGCTAAGGAGGAACCGCGGGATTTAGATGGGCTTATCGATCTCGTTATACGGTTAGACAATCGGTTGGAGGAACGCCGTCGGGAGCGAGGCGAAGGACATGACCGGATACGCGCCGCCCCTCTCCCTTCCAGGTTCCATAAGGCGCCGCCCTCCCCACGCTCCACAGCCGCAGCGCTTTGTGGGGCAACAGCTCCCCCTGCTGACGTTGTTAGGGAAACGCACAGGGCCAAAATGGGGAGGCTGATCCGTGGAGAGTGTTTTCTCTGCAGCTCAACTGAGCACACACAGAGAAACTGCCCCAAACGGCCAAAACGACAACAACCGCCCTTAGAGACTGGGCTAAGGAGGGGTCAAACCATTCAAGTGAGACACACACAAATTGCCACACGACTCCCAGTCACAATCCTGAGCGGGGATTTAACCCTTCAAGCCCGAGCACTGGTGGACACGGGGTCAGAAGGGAATCTGCTAGATAGCAGATGGGTAAGGGAGGTAGGGCTCCCTCTGGTGGCGCTTCCTTCACCATTGCAGGTGCGGGCACTAGATGGCACCCTCCTCCCTTTACTCACAAACAAGACACAACCAGTAACTCTGGTAGTGTCTGGAAACCATCGGGAGGAGATTGAGTTTTTTGTGACTCCTTCTACCTCCCGCGTGATTTTGGGCATCCCATGGATGTTGAAGCACAATCCCCGGATTGATTGGACGTCGGGGGTGGTGGTTCAGTGGAGCGAAACCTGCCATCGGGGGTGTTTAGGATCCTCGGTTCCTCCCGGTTCACAGGCTAAGGAGGAGGTCAAAGTCCCTCCCAATCTGACGGCAGTGCCGGTTGAGTACCACGATCTTGCTGACGTCTTCAGCAAGGATCTGGCACTCACCCTTCCCCCGCACCGTCTGTACGATTGTGCCATTGATTTGGTTCCAGGCGCTGAGTTCCCGTCCAGCAGGCTGTACAACCTCTCACAACCTGAGCACGAATCAATGGAGACCTACATCCGGGACTCATTAGCTGCCGGGCTGATCCGGAACTCCACCTCCCCGATGGGGGCAGGTTTCTTTTTTGTGGGCAAGAAAGATGTGGGCAAGAAAGATGTATTGATTACAGGGGGCTGAATGAGATTACGGTTCGCAACCGATACCCGTTGCCATTGTTAGATTCCGTGTTCACCCCCCTGCATGGAGCCAAAATCTTTACTAAGCTGGATCTTAGGAATGCGTATCACCTGGTTCGGATCCGGAAGGGAGAGGAATGGAAGTCGGCATTTAACACCCCGTTAGGTCACTTTGAGTACCTGGTCATGCCGTTCGGCCTCACCAACGCCCCCGCGACGTTCCAAGCCTTGGTTAACGACGTCTTGCGGGACTTCCTGCACCGATTCGTCTTCGTATATCTGGACGATATTCTCATCTTTTCTCCGGATCCTGAGACCCATGTCCAGCATGTACGTCAGGTCCTGCAGTGGTTGTTAGAGAACCGACTGTTTGTGAAGGGCGAGAAGTGCGAGTTTCACCGCGCGTCTTTGTCCTTCCTGGGGTTTATAATCTCCTCCAACTTCGTCGCCCCTGATCCGGCCAAGGTTGCGGCGGTGAGAGATTGGCCCCAACCAACAAGCCGTAGGAAGCTGCAACAGTTCCTCGGCTTTGCTAATTTCTATAGGAGGTTCATTAAGGGCTACAGTCAGGTAGTTAGCCCCCTGACAGCCCTGACCTCTCCAAAAGTCCCCTTCACCTGGTCGGATTGGTGCGAAGCCGCGTTCAAGGAGTTGAAATGACGGTTCTCTACTGCGCCAGTTTTGGTGCAGCCCGACCCTAGCCGCCAGTTCATGGTTGAAGTGGACGCCTCTGACTCAGGGATAGGAGCCATGCTGTCCCAGAGCGGAGAGACCGATAAGGTTCTTCACCCGTGTGCCTACTTTTCCCGCAGGTTGACCCCGGCTGAACAGAACTATGACGTCGGCAATCGAGAACTCCTTGCGGTGGAATAGGCTCTTGAGGAGTGGAGACACCTGTTGGAGGGAGCGTCTGTGCCATTCACGGTTTTCACTGACCATCGGAACCTGGAGTATATCAGGACCGCCAAGCGGCTGAACCCCAGGCAAGCCCGCTGGTCACTGTTCTTCGGGCGTTTCGACTTCCGGATCACCTATCGCCCTGGGACCAAGAACCAGAGATCGGATGCCTTGTCCCAGGTACACGAAGACGAAGTCAAAACAGTGCTGTCGGATCCACCGGAGCCCATCATTCTGGAGTCCACTATCGTGGCCATCCTCACCTGGGACGTGGAGAAGACCGTCCGGGAGGCCCTGGCACGGAGCCCGGACCCTGGAACCGGTCCGAAGAACCGTCAGTACGTCCCACCAGAGGCCAGAGCTGCAGTCTTGGACTTCTGTCACGGTTCCAAGCTCTCCTGTCATCCAGGGGTGCGAAGGACCGTGGCAGTTGTCCGGCAGCGCTTCTGGTGGGCGTCTACGGAGACCGACGTCCGGGAATATATCCAGGCCTGCACCACCTGTGCCAGGGGCAAGGCAGTACATAAGAAGGCCCAAGGGCTCCTCCAGCCGCTGCCGGTGCCTCATCGCCCCTGGTCCCACATCGGCCTGGATTTCGTCACGGGCCTCCCGCCGTCCCAGGGCAACACCACCATCTTCACGATAGTGGACCGATTCTCCAAGGCGGCCCACTTCGTGGCCCTCCCGAAGCTCCCAACAGCCCAGGAGACTGCGGACCTCCTGGTCCACCACGTCGTCCGTCTGCATGGGATACCCTCCGACATCGTCTCTGATCGTGGTCCCCAGTTCTCCTCACATGTCTGGAGGAGCTTCTGCAGGGAACTGGGGGCCACCGTGAGCCTCTCGTCCGGGTACCATCCACAGACGAACGGACAGGCAGAGCGGGCCAACCAGGACTTGGAACAGACCCTCCGCTGCGTCACATCCGCGCACCCGACGGCCTGGAGTAACCATCTGGCCTGGATCGAGTATGCGCATAACAGCCAGGTGTCTTCTGCCACCGGCCTCTCCCCATTTGAGGTGTGTTTGGGGTATCAGCCCCCGTTGTTTCCCGTGGTGGAGGGAGAGGTCGGTGTGCCCTCGGTCCAGGCCCACCTGCGGAAGTGCCGTCGGGTGTGGCGCTCCGCCCGTTCTGCCTTGTTGAAGGCCCGGACGAGGGCGAAGACCCATGCAGACCGCCGGCGATCCCCGGCCCCTGCTTACCAGCCCGGGCAGGAGGTGTGGCTTTCCACGAAGGACATCCCCCTCCAGGTGGACTCCCCAAAACTTCAGGACAGGTACATTGGCCCCTTCAGGATCCTCAAAGTCCTCAGTCCTGCCGCAGTGAAGCTCCAACTCCCGGCTTCACTGCGGATCCATCCGGTTTTCCACGTGTCCCGCATCAAACCTCACCACACCTCACCCCTCTGTGCTCCCGGACCGGCGCCGCCTCCGGCTCGGATCATCGACGGGGAGCCGGCTTGGACGGTGTGCCGGCTCCTGGACGTCCGTCGGATGGGTCGGGGGTTCCAGTACTTGGTGGACTGGGAGGGGTATGGACCCGAAGAACACTCCTGGGTGAAGAGGAGCTTCGTCCTGGATCCAGCCCTCCTGGCCGACTTCTACCGCCGACACCCCGACAAACCTGGTCGGGCGCCAGGAGGCGCCCGTTGAGGGGGGGGTCCTGTTGTGTGGGCCGCCAGAAGAGGAGGTACTGCTGGCCCACCACCAGAGGGCGCCCTGCCTGAAGTGCGGGCTTCAGGCACGAGAGGGCGCTGCTGCCATGGACACAGCCGGGGGTGACAGCTGTCGCTCATTACCTCTTGACAGCTGTCACCCATCTACTCAACATCATCTCACTCCATAAAGACCAGACGTCATCTCCACCTCGTTGCCGAGATATCATACTTCATAGGAGGTACTACTCTCAGCCTTTTTTTGAGATTTATAAATCTGTGATTGTGAGTGTTTGCAGGAGAACCGGTCGTTTTGGTGGAGGCTGTGCATGATGGCGCTCCTTTTCCTCTGAGACCTCTGCAACGTGTTGAGTGAGAGGTGGAGGTGGCATTCCCACCGTTGTTGTTACTGGGTGTACACACACCCACACTTGACTGTCTTTGTTCTTCGCCAGCAGTACCAGATCCGACAGTCGGGGACGGTGATCACCTGGGAATTCGGGACTTGGCGGCTCCAGTATTCACCAGGTTCTGGGGCGGCGGAAATCGTGTGGTTCCGGCTCTTCTCAGGACAGACGTCTTCTATCCTCGAGCCTGCCCACACGTCACCTCTGTGTATTGACTGTTATGATATTCTGTGATTGTCTGTATGTTCGTTGTGCACATTCACAACATTAAATTGTTATATTTTGGCTCATCTATTGACCGTTCATTTGCGCCCCCTGTTGTGGGTCCATGTCACTACACTTTCCCAACATAGACCATCACCTTCACCTTCTTTCAAAACATTACCTCATCCTGTGTGTCATGGTTGGTGACCGGGTTGCGAGTTAGACCCAAGTGCAGGAGCAGTAAGGCAGACACACGAGGTAAACACAAAAGTTTATTGAATAAGGGGGAACTGGGCAGTAGACAGGACAACTGGACCGGAACGAGGAACTGACTGGACAGGGACCAGGTGAAGTGAGCCTGTGGAGCTACTTGGACTGGAAGACTGCAAGGGAGATGAGAGGGCTGGTGACAATGTGCAGGTGCACACCTAGACATGAAAACCAATACAAACTTAGATAGTTCCTTCAGTGTAGGAGTCAGGATCAAAGTTGAAAAGATGAAATATAGTTCAAATCCAAAGTTCAGCTCAAAAAATGAAAATATAGTTCAAAACCGGAGTTCAGTTCGAAGTTCAAAAATGAGAATATAGTTCAAAACCTAAATTCAGTTCAAAGTTCAGGATCGAGTCTCAGTGTGTCTAGGATTTCGGTTCTTCATGACACTCCCCAGAGGCATGCCTTTATGACTGTCAGACAGAGTCAGATGAAGGCTCAGGTGCATGCGGGACATGGCACAACTGGGTACCTGTGACAACCCGGTTCCAACCAAGGAGGACGTGGAGGTTCTCCAGGTGGTGTGAGAAAAGATTCTGGCCCCGAGCCAGTGGAAGCTCCAAGGTTACATCTTGAATGGTGATGAGATGCCATAAGAGTCAGCTGTGGACACCCACTCAGCGGAATGTAGATCAGCTGTGAGACGCCGCTCTGTCACTCCATGTGCTGACTTGACAGATGGGGCGGGGCCCATGAGTAACATGACAGCTGCCAGCTGGAAGCAGAGCCCTGACGTAAACCACAGCAGACATACCCGTGGCAACTTCACCCAGCAGCTCCACCTCAACTTCACCTGGAAACACAAAGAGACAAACCAGCAGACCAGGGGCAAACCACAACACTGTGGTCCTCACAGGTGCTTCTGCTGTACTGTCCCTCTGGGTTGGTTTTTTGAGCCTGATCATTCTGTTAGGGTGTTGAATATCTCCAGTACCATGGTTCTTTGAAAACTGGTGAGACTACATTTGGATGGGCGGGGGGGATCAGCTCCAATTGTGACAGAGGCCAGCAGCAGTCACTGTGCACGTGGTAGTCAGTAAACCTCACTCCCTGACAGCCAAAAGAACTCTCTGGCCACAATGGCCAGAGCCCAGGTTTTGGCCTTCTGGTCAGAGTGCCTGCCTCCGACTCCAGAGATCCTGAGTTCATGTACCAAGGTAGAGCGAGAGAGTGAAGTGAGACATACACAACACAGAGCTTAAAGAAACCTCAGATCAGGGCTCCTTCTAGGTGGGGGGAGCTGCTGTTCTTGCAGTGCAAACAACCTTTGTTTCAATGTATATGTAATGGGTATCAAGGCTATGCACTGGAAGTAGTTTACCTAGATAGAGTGGAGACATAACAAGTAAAAAAAAAAAAAATCAGTCACGTGACTCCTGGTGCCATCTTGGGTTCAAAATAGCATTCGCTGTTAATCTGTCTGCATGTAAATCCAGCTATTTTATTTATTTATTTGCTGAAAATGCCAGGTTGTTGTGCATTTAGATGCACAAATAGACACAACAAGGGGTTCAAGATGTACAGATTCCATTCAGAACCAAACAGAAGAAAAATTTGGGAAAATAAAGTCAGCTGTGTGGGATGGACGTGACTTCATCATCAAAGTTTTGAGAGGTAAATTTATTGTTCAGTCCAATGTAAAGTAAAACTCACCTAAACTGTCATCATATAAACCAGATATTCTCAGTCACTGGACAAAAAAGTCCCAAAGTTTTGGCATTGTTTTCCATGTAATACACATCGTGTATAATGGATTTTGTACAACAGATTTTTCGCTCACATTGTATAAAATGTCCCGTCCGATTGCAATGTATTTCCATTTAACCCCTCACATGTGGGACCAGAGACATTTCCGTGATTAAAAGTACGACCGTTTATTTTTTTCACACCGTGATTAGAGTTGGAGCCGCAGCCTGACGTGTGCGTGAGGTGATGATTGTAGAAAGAAAAGCTTGTTGAGGGTCAAATTAATCCAGAATAAAGCATAATCCAGAGACGGAGAACTTTAAAACTGTCACGCACGTCATTGTATAACACGGAGTTACAGCTGTGCTGCTGCATAAATCAGGCTTTAAATTAATTAAACAAATCATCATAAATGGCAAATTTCTTCTTGAACTGGAAAAGATAGAGGTGTATATCTGGGATTGCACTACCAGCTAGTGGCAGACTGCAATGAACCAGAGGGCAAAAATTACACAGAGAAATGAAGGTGACAAAAATCCACAAAGAAGAGACAATGACAATCCACTAGGGGTCACAGTCAGTAACACAGATAACTTAATCCACTGCATGTAGTATCCAGAGGACAAAAAACAAACAAACAAAAAAACTCAAAACAAAACAGAAAAGCCACAGCGAAAGAGAAATAGTTCAATAAGAAATAAAGCCAGTAAGAAGAAGCGCAGAGGTGACTGTCCAGGAATGCAGAACGCGAGCGCACAAAGAGCAATTTTGCAGACAATAATGGACAAACACAAAGTTAACAGTTGGATCACGGTGTCAAAATGACTGTAAAGCTGTGGAAGAAATAAAACCAGCAAGAAGAAGCACAGAAGCGACTGTCCAGGAACCCGTGGTTCGGTTCTAGCTGGTCTGGTGCATTTAATGACTCTGGAACACAGGTGAACAGGACCAAACCCATGCCTAAATGTGCACCAATGCGATGGTGTCATGCATGTGATGGTGTCGCGTGAGCAGGAACACAGTGCGAGCAGCTGCACCGCATCGTGCCACCAATGTGGAGGAAAATAAAATAAAAACCAGCTGTATAATTAGTGAATGTCACTGGGTTGATATAAATAATACATAAAAAGGGATGTAATACAGAACCCAGTGGTTAAATAACCCTGGTTAAATATAAAAAACAATGTCACTCACGGGATTCGAACCTGTAAGCTCTGATTTCCAGATGGAAAATTGACCATTGCCCTACCATCGCTGGCCTGTAATCAGTGTGGAAAAATGCCCCAACAAGGACATGAAGGAGGTGCGCTGTGTGTGGCCACTGCAGCCCGGCGCAAAGGCGAAAGATGTTTTATATATTTCCACATGAGGACAGCAGGGAGAGACACGTGCCTCTGGGACATCCAGGAGCAGAGATCTTTACAACCGCGGCTGTGGGCGGACATGCTCCCCTTGTCCATTTAGCGCCCAGACCAACGTGTCACTCTGTTATGTGGTCATTCGTTTTCATTATTTATTATGTAATTGGTATTGTCGTAATTATTTATATAACTGTACTGGTTGTGGTTTCTGTGTTTGTATTGTGTGCACTGAGCCATCATCCAGCTGTCAGTGTGCTGCGATCAGCTGACATCAAACCTGGCTGTCTGACCCCCATGTGTTCAGATCTGTGCATACATATAAGCATTGTATGCAAGTGTGTAGGGGGGTGACACACGTGCACACGTGAGAGACACATGCAGCACGTGTGTGGCTTTTTGCAACTCCACACTCGTTGGGGGCACTTAGACAAATTTCACATCCAGCTCGACAGTGATTGTCTGCCGACTGTTTTTGTGATGATAGTGTGAAGGGTCACACATTTTCTAAGTGCCTAATGAGCGGTGTTAGATGTTCATGTGTGTCAGCTGGAATGTGGCCGACACCTGCCGCGAGAGGGTTTGATGGGCTCTCACAGGGCACAACTCTGTCTTTCAGCTGCTGGTGTGCGCAAATCAATCAATCAATCAATCAATCAACTTTTTTTTATATAGCGCCAAATCACAACAAACAGTTGCCCCAAGGCGGTTTATATTGCAAGGCAAGGCCATACAATAATTATGAAAAACCCCAACAGTCAAAACGACCCCCTGTGAGCAAGCACTTGGCAACAGTGGGAAGGAAAAACTCCCTCTTAACAGGAAGAAACCTCCAGCAGAACCAGGCTCAGGGAGGGGCAGTCTTCTGCTGAGACTGGTTGGGGCTGAGGGAAAGAACCAGGAAAAAGACATGCTGTGGAGGGGGGCAGAGATCGATCACCAATGATTAAATGCGGAGTGATGCATACAGAGCAAAAAGAGAAAGAAAACAGTGCATCATGGGAACCCCCCCACAGTCTACGTCTAAAGCAGCATAACCAAGGGATAGTCCAGGGTCACCCGATCCAGCCCTAACTATAAGCCTTAGCGAAAAGGAAAGTTTTAAGCCTAATCTTAAAAGTAGAGAGGGTATCTGTCTCCCTGATCTGAATTGGGAGCTGGTTCCACAGGAGAGGAGCCTGAAAGCTGAAGGCTCTGCCTCCCATTCTACTCTTACAAACCCTAGGAACTACAGTAAGCCTGCAGTCTGAGAGCGAAGCGCTCTATTAGGGTGATATGGTACTACGAGGTCCCTAAGATAAGATGGGACCTGATTATTCAAAACCTTATAAGTAAGAAGAAGAATTTTAAATTCTATTCTAGAATTAACAGGAAGCCAATGAAGAGAGGCCAACACGGGTGAGATATGCTCTCTCCTGCTAGTCCCCGTCAGTACTCTAGCTGCAGCACTTTGAATCAACTGAAGGCTTTTCAGGGAACCTCTAGGACAACCTGATAATAAAGAATTACAACAGTCCAGCCTAGAGGAAATAAATGCATGAATTAGTCCCTCAGCATCACTCTGAGACAAGACCTCTCTGACCCTAGAGATATTGCGCAAATGCAAAAAGGCAGTCCTACATATTTGTTTAATATGCGCTTTGAATGACATATCCTGATCAAAAATGCTTGTAGCAACAGGTGGACAAGGCGTTGAAAGCAGCTACAATTTTATACGTACTGCATACAATTCCTGCTTCATGCGCAATTCAACCAAATTCGCACTATGTGTGAAGGGACCCTCAATATTGTCATGTATGATGCTTTACCCTCACCTGTCTCTCATGTGTGTGTGATTAGCATCAGTGTGCATTTATATGTCTGTGTTCCTCCTGTGCTTCGTCTGAATATTTTGTACTTTCTTTCTTTCTTCTCACTGCTATTTCTAGTGTTTCCTCACGTTTGACTTTGTGTTATCAAACCTATTTTTCCCTTGTGTATTTTTGAGACTGCCTGCCACTTATTGGACACTGTTGCTCATTACTGATTGCTTTCCCATGTACTGACCTCTGCACTATCCCTGGCTCTGGCAAATAAAACTGTTTCTATGCTAACCAGTCTTTTCTCTGTGTTGAGGTCTCAATCCATTGTCTACTCATAACATTGTGGCTCAGTGGACGCAAATTACAAATGCAAATTACATTAACAAATATGGATTTTATAGATTCTGGTATATCAGTATGTAGCAAAATGTGATTTTGTTTTAAGAATAATATTGTGTTTCTGCCGAATGCTCATTTGGGCCAACAATGTAAATATTTTGAGGTCTTATAGGAAAATTAAATAATCTTTACTAACAGAGATGACATCGGAATGGCAATTACAACAAAGGTGAAAGAAGAAGAAAGCAGTGGACTGATTAAAAAAGACAATACAAAAAAATGTACTCTTGACGTGTACAGGAACCCAAGGTGTACTGATGAAGGTAAATTGTAAATAAGTGGACTGTCACTGTTATTTGTATGAAAATACAAACAAATTTGCATAATATTTTGCATAAACCAGTACAGCCACAAAAGCCACATGTTGTTGTTGGACATTCATGGTGAGCATTTGCAGACATCTGTCTTAAATTTTTTTATGGCTTTTAACATGGGCAGTAGAAATACTCCAGCTGTCAAACGGTAAAAATGTCCTATATGGATCATGTGATTATCTCTCAATCTGGTTGTGAAAAGCAGATAAGAGTCAAGGACTCTCTTTGGACAGGGCACCGGTCCCACACGTTTCTTTCCACATCCGATGCCAGTATCCATATATACAACCCCAATTCCAATGAAGTTGGGACATTGTGTAAAATGTAAATAAAAAGAGAATACAATGATTTGCAAATCGTCTTCAGCCTATATTCAATTGAATACACCACAAAGACAAGATATTAATGTTCAAACTGAAAAACTTTGTGTTTTTGTGCGAATATTTGCTCATTTTGAAATGGATGCCTGCAACACATTTCAGAAAAGCTGGAACAGTGGTATGTTTACCACTGTGTTACATCACCTTTCCTTCTAACAACACTTAATGAGCGTTTGGGAACTGAGGACACTAATTGTTGAAGCTTTGTAGGTGGAATTCTTTCTCATTCTTGCTTGATGTACAACTTCAGTTGTTCAACAGGCCGGGGTCTCCGTTGTCGTATTTTGTGCTACATAATGCGGCACAAATTTTCAATGGGCGACAGGTCTGGACTGCAGGCAGGACAGTCTAGTACCCGCACTCTTTTACTACGAAGCCATGCTGTTGTAACACGTGCAGAATGTGGCTTGGTATTGTCTTGCTGAAATAAGCAGGGATGTCCCTGAAAAAGACGTGCTTGGATGGCAGCATGTGTTTGCTCCAAAACCTGGATGTACCTTTCAGCATTGATGGTGCCATCACAGATGTGTAAGTGTCCATGCCATGGGCACTAAACACACCTCCCTACCATCACAGATGCTGTCTTTTGAACTTTGCGCTGGTAACAATCTGGATGGTCCCTTTTCCTCTTTTGTCCGGAGGACACGATGTCCATGATTTCCAAAACAATTGAAATGTGGACTCATCAGACCACAGCACACTTTTTCACTTCGCGTCTGTCCATTTCAAATGAGCTCGGGCCCAGAGAAGGCAACAGCGTTTCTGGATGGTGTTGATGTATGGCTTTAGCTATGCATGGTAGAGTTTTAACTTGCACTTGTAGATGTAGTGACAAACTGTGTTAACTGGCAATGTGTTCCTAAGCCCATGCGGTAAGACCCTTTACACAATGATGTCTGTTTTTAATGAGGGCCACCTTGAGGGATCAAAGGTCACCGGTATTCAGTGTGGTTTTCGGCCTTGCCACTTACATGTAGAAAGTTCTCAAGATTCTCTGAATCTTCTGATATTATATTATAGACTGTAGATGATGGAATCCCTAAATTCATTGTTTTTAAACTGTCAGACTATTTTTTCACACAGTTGTTCACAAAGTGGTGATCCTCGCCCCATCTTTCCTTGTGAACGGCGCAGCCTTTTAGGCATGCTCCTTTTTATACCCAATCTACTCTCCTATTTTACTCTTCCTTTTTAGATATTTACCTCCGCCAAGGAGGTTATGTTTTCGGTCGAGTTTGTTTGTTTGTTCATTTGTTTGTTTGTCTGTCTGTTTGTCAGCAGGATAACTCAAACTTTTGAACAGATTTTGATGAAATTTGTGGAGTGGTTGAAATGACAAGTGGAACAAGTGATTAAATTTTAGTGGTAATCCGGATCACGATCAGGATCCAGGAATTTTTTAAAGGATTCTTCACCATTGCGGGATAGGGGGAATTTTGACATTCTAGTTTCTAACTCCACAAAAACAAGGCAGAAAGGCTTGAAAAAAATTAGGGTGTATCATAGTCAAATGTTCTATCAAATAACAAAGTTTGGTGATGATCGGATTCCGGATTCCGATCTGGTGATCCAGAATATGCAAAAATATAGGGAAAATAGAAAATGTGTCAGTGTGAGGTGACAAATGAAACTAGAGATGCACAACTAACACCAAATTGTAGCTGAATCTGTACTGATTCAGTAAGGTGTCATCAGATTTGATGTAGCTTCAAATGTTATGGAGCTAGATCCAGAAGAAAACCGCCATTACCGAAAAATCGTTTTTATACAATAACTTTTGAACTAATAAAGACATAAAAGTGATTCCAAGTTCTAGTGGTATGTTTCATGGTCAAGGATGTCAAATATACAGGAAAGAAAAAAAAGTGTATGTATCATAGTTTTGGTTGTAACACTGAATTGTTGAATAGATCACTGTGCCAAGGAGGGAATCTCTTTAGGGTCAGTGACCCTATGGCCTTGTGTAGCACATGCAACACTTAAAAAATAGTTCTATTTCAGAATTTACTGTTATTTATTTAGAGAAGTGTTTCATAAATGTTAAAAAAATCATATATTTGCAGTTTAGTTGAATAATAAATTTAATTTTGTCTCTATTTGTTTTTGTCTATAAGCACATGCAATATCAATATCAGTGCTCAGATGACAGTAGCTTCTTTGAAAGGTGCAAGTTGCAATAAACTGTGATGCCAACGCGCTAAGGATACATGCTATCCCGTCACAGCAGATGAACTTTTTTACTACTGCACTGTAAAAAAAATAGTTGAGAATACTTCAAATTTGCAGGCAAACAGTCTGCACTAAGACGTTTATGTTGTGCCAATGATGAAACTACGCGGGTAGGCTGAAAAGTTCTAAGGCTGACTATGATGCAGTTGTCGAATTGAACAAATTCAGGCTTATTTTTCTACATAGTCTCCCTGTAACTCCACACACTTCTTCCAGCGGTGCTTGAGTGGTTCGATTCCTTGGCATAGAAGCTTTCATCTTGAGAGTCAAACTAGTCCTCAATGGCAGCCATCACCTCATCATTGCTCCAATAGTGCTTCCCAGCCAATTTTGTTTTCAGGTTTGGGAACAGAATGAAAGTCCGATGGGTGCCAAGTCAGGGGAGTATGGTGGGTGATCTATCAGTTTGAATCCACACTCGTGGATAGTGGCCATGGCCACTGTTGACTTGTGAGCTGGGGCATTGTCTTGATGGAACAGCACCCCTTTCGTCAGTTTTCCTGGTCGCTTCTTTTTGATAGCCTCGCGTAACTGTCTCAGTAGGTTAGAATAGTACTGTCCATTTATGGTTTGTCCCTTTTCAAGATAGTCCACCAACACAATGCCCTTGGATCCCAGAAAAACTGAAACCATGATTTTCCCCGCAGACGAAACGACCTTGGCCTTCTTTGGAGGTGGTGACCTTGGGTGTTTCCACTGCATTGATTGTTTTTTTGTCTCTGGTTGAAAGTGGTGAACCCAACACTCATCCTGGGTAAGAAAACGTTCCATGTAATTGGCTGGATCCTCGTCAAATGCGCCAAATTTGCCTTCAACATGACTAACCTGGTGCATTTCTGATCAGGCGTCAGGAAGACGAGGCACCCACCCGAACTGACACCTTTGACATAAGTTCTTCATGCAGAATGTGTTCAATTCTCTCACGGGATATTCCCACAGCATCTGCTAGCTGATTAATCATCGATCATCTGTCGTCCATCACCATTTCATGAACAAGGGTCAATGTTTTTCTGGGTTGTGGCTGTTGCAGGCCGCCCAGATTTTGGGTCGTCTTCAAGGCTCTCTCTGCCCCTCTTAAATTCAGCTGCCCACTTCTGCACTGTAGATATGGAGGGAGCTTCATCCCCTAATGTAGCAACCATATCCGCATGAATGTCCTTGGGCTTTAACCCCTTCTTATGCAGGTACTTAATCACACCGTGATGTCAGATTTTGTCCATTTTGCCGTTTCCCTTTACCACGAACTTTCAAACTTGGCTATGAACCACAAACTACCTCACAACCTGGAAGAAAATAACACAGTTAGTCATCAGAAGAGTTGAACTTAATGCATGCCAAGTTTTATTGAAATGGCATTTCTCCTTCTTGGTGAGCCTTAGAACTTTTCAGCCTACCCTCGTATATACTATAACATACGAGGGCTGTCCGTAAAGTATAGGCCCTTTTTATTTTTTTCAAAAACTATATGGATTTCATTCATATGTTTTTACGTCAGACATGCTTGCACCCTCGTGCGCATGCGTGAGTTTTTCCATGCCTGTCGGTGACGTCATTCGCCTGTGAGCACTCCTTGTGGGAGGAGTCGTCCAGCCCCTCGTCGGAATTCCTTTCTCTGAGAAGTTGCTGAGAGACTGGCGCTTTGTTTGATCAAAATTTTTTCTAAACCTGTGAGACACATCGAAGTGGACATGGTTCGAAAAATTAAGCTGGTTTTCAGTGAAAATTTTAACAGCTGATGAGAGATTTTGAGGTGAGGTGTTTTTTCCTGTGGCGGAGCGTCGCGGCGGCTGCGAGCCGACGCTGCAATCCGCTCCGCACGTCTTTCATTAAAAAATCTCCTTTAACAGTGGAATATCCGGATAATAAATGCTGAAACCGACTTCTTCTGAAACGTCTCTGTTCTCTCACGACTGTCCTGGATCAACAGAGCTGAAATGTGGAGGTTTTAAGCTTGAATAGGCTGAGCCGCTGCCTGAGAGTGCTGCGCGACGTCTTGCACTGTGAAAAGTCCTTAAAGCGACAGAATCACCTCAAAATCTCTCATCAGCTGTTAAATTTTCACTGAAGACCAGCTTAATTTTTCGAACCATGTCCACTTCGATGTGTCTCACAGGGTTTAGAAAAAATTTGATCAACCAACGCGCCAGTCTCTCAGCAACTCCTAAGGACAAAGGAATTCCGACGAGGGGCGGGACGACTCCTCCCACAAGGAGTGCTCACAGGCGAATGACGTCACCGACAGGCGTGGAAAACACTCACGCATGCGCACGAGGGTTCAAGCATGTATGACGTAACAAACATATGAATGAAATCCATATAGTTTTTGAAAAAAATAAAAGGACCTATACTTTACAGACAGACCTCGTATATTTCATCATCGGCACAACATAAAAGTCTTAGGGCAGACTCTTGCCTGCAAATTTGAAGTAGTCTAAGCTATTTTTTTTTTTACAGTGAACATCATTGTTAGACTTTTAGGTTCCAATGATCCACGGCGTTGTAGATGTTATGGCGTCAGTGACCCATGGCCTTGGCGGAGGTTTGCACTCTTCGAGTGCTTCTAGTTAGATATACCTTTATATGCTAGCATAGTTCGACCTTCGAATTGGAATATAATATAAGATATACCTTACGAATTTTCATGACACTCACCTTGTTTCTGTGTAGGCTCTCAGTTGTCCATGTGGTTTCCATAGCAGAGAAGCTTGAATCTTCGACTGGACTGGGTTGCTTGACGTGAGGGCGTTTCGCTTCAAATCACAGAAGCTTCCTCAGCTAAAATTCTTGCTCTGGTAGTCTGACTTCTGTCTGACTTCTTGACTTGTAGAGAAGAAGATAGACCAGAAGCCAACAAAGCTGGAGTTTTTTAACCTAACCAGACCCCCTCCTACCGAGAGGCCGACTGCTATAGGCTAGTGACTAAACAATAGCTCTAATTAGCACCTATTGTGCTCTAGTTAGCACTCTCCTAATGATGGGATGGAAGCCTCACCTGATGGGCTCCCTTGACTCACTCTCTTTGTCCAGGACCATCGTGGGTACCCACGATGGTCTCTCCCTCATTTAGCAGGAGTAGGGGAAAAAACTACAGAGGATCTTCAGACAGCACAAAATCCCAGTTTACTTTAAACCGGTTAACACCTTGAGACAGAAATTAGTTCACCCTAAGGACAGGATCCCTAGTTACAAACAGAGCAATGTAGTGTATTATATCAGATGTCAGGAAAACTGTAATGAACACTACACAGGTGAGACTAAGCAACCTTTAAACAAGAGGCTATACCAGCACCGCAGAGAGGTTGCCAGTGGACCTCAGTCTGCAGTCATCTCCATCTGAAAGACACTAACCACACGTTTGAGAAACAAGGAAGTTAAAATCTTAGCCAGAGAGAAGAAATGGTTTTGAGAGAGGTGTCAAGGAAGCATTCTTTGTAAACAGTTGAAACCCAGCCTAACCGGGGGGTGGGTCTCAGACACGCTTTGTCCCCTGTTTACAATGGGGTACTCAGGTCAAAGCAGTTTCAGTCTTTTGTTCATGGTAATGAGTCATTCACGTCATCAGGAGAGTCGTCAAGGGAGCCATCAGGTAAGGCTTCCATCGCATCATTAGGACTACTAGAGCACAATAGGTGCTAATTAGAGCTATTGTTTAGTCACTAGCCTATAGCAGTCAGCCTCTCGGTAGGAGGGGTCTGGTAGGGTTAAAAAACTCCAGCTTTTGTTGGCTTCTGGTTTATTCTTCTCTACAAGAGTCAAGACAGAAGTCAGACTACCAGAGCAGAATTTTAGCTGAGGAAGCTTCTGTGATTTGAAGCGAACGTCCTCACATCAAGCAACCCAGTCCAGTCGAAGATTCAAGCTTCTCTACTATGACACTCACCTGTTTCAGTTAACCTGTTCACTGTGGAATGTTTCCAAACAGGTGTTCTTTGAGCATTCATAAACTTTCTGTCTTTTGTTGCCCCGTCCCAGCTTTTTTGAAACATGTTGCAGGCATCCATTTCAAAATGAGCAAATCGTTGCACAAAAACAATAAAGTTGATCAGTTGAACATTAAATATCTTGCCTTTGTGGAGTATTAAATTGAATGTAGGTTGAAGAGGATTTTCAAATCATTGTATTCTGTTTTTATTTACATTTCACATAACCTCCCAACTTCATTGGAATTGGCATTGTAGCTGGGTGAACCGGGATGTTGTAGATGAAGTGTCCAAGGACATAGGCATGAAGCACACACTGGAATCGAACCCAAGGTTATATGCTGCTTGTCCTATTCCAGAGAGTCATCTGCTCTGGTGTTCAAACAGCTGCATGTCATTTCTGCAATAAATTTATTGCACCTTCAGGACTTGCCAGTGGCAGGAAGAGGGTCAACCTAAAAGGGCACTAAAAACAGAGGTGTTAAATCCAGCTTCAGAAAGTAAAAACCCTCCCATGTGTTGCTTCTACCTGTGCACCTAAAACAGGTGATCTCAATAATTAGCTTATCCACCTGCCTGAAGAGCGGAACTAATTACAATCATCTGGTTATTTAGGAACATGGAACAAATATGTGCTGGACTTTTATTTTCTGAAGCTGGATTTTGACACATCTGACTAAAAATATGTTGCTTGGATGCACATTCTTAAACGTTTCTTAATGTAAACCATTCTGGCAGTTTTTTTTTTCTTTTTGACAGTGATGAGAAAGTGATGCCTCTTTAAATTTGTGTGAAAGAGATGAGGTACAAACACATCTCAGTGACAGCTGATGCTTTCTTCATTTCTGTTCGGCCATTCTCCTCCACATTTATTCCAGCTCGGTTGCCTGTTTATGCACAACTGTGTCTTGATAACAAGAGGCATTTTCAGACACGTGCTTTTTTGAGAAATACACTTATTGGTGCAAATGGGGCATATGCCCCCCTCCCCCACCAAATAAAAGAAAGAAAAGATGAATGTGAGTAGAAATCCAAAAATAAGAGAAAAAATATTCAAAATCTGTCAGGTTTTAATTTGCTGCTTCAAAGAATGTGAGACAGAGTTGAAGCAATTATAGAATAATAATAAATTAGTTCAGTGAAATGGTAAATGGTAAATGGACTGCATTTATATAGCACTTTTCCATCTGCATCAGACGCTCAAAGCGCTTTACAAATAATGCCTCACATTCACAATGATGTCAGGGTGCTGCCATACAGGCACTCACTACACACTGGGAGCAACAGTGCATCCAGAAAGTATTCACAGCACATCACTTCTTCCACATTTTGTCTTGTTACAGTCTTATTCCAAAATGTATATATATTTTTTCCTCAAAATTCTACACACAATACCCATAATGACAATATGAAAAAGTTTATTATGAGACATTCAATTCAATTTATTAAAACAAAAGAAACAAAAACAAACAAAAAAGTAAGAAATCACATATACATAAGTATTCACAGCCTTTGCACGAAGCCCAGGGCAGCACGATGGATTAGTGGTTAGCACTGTTGCCTCACAGTGAGAAGGTCATGGGTTCAATTCCCGCCTCTGGCCTTTCTGTGTGGAGTTTCATGTTCTCCCTGTGTTTCCGTGGGTTTCCTCCAGATGCTCTGGTGTCCTCCCACATCCAAAGACATGTGGGTTAGGTGGACTGGAATCTTTAAATTGTCCGTAGGTGTGCAAGTGGGTGTGACTGTGTTTGTTTGTCTGTTTGTGGCCCTGTGACAGACTGGCGTCCTGTCCTGGGTGTACCCCGTCTCGCGCTCTATGACTGGTGGGATAGGCTCCAGCCCCCATGACCCTTAATTGGACTAAGTGGTTGAAGATGAGTGTGTGTGCATGAAGCCCAAATTGAGCTCAGGCGTCTCTTGTTTCCACTGATCATTCTTGAGATGTTTCAACAGCTTAATTGGAGTCCACCTGGGTAAATTCAGGTTGATGGACATGATTTGGAAAGGCACAACACCTGTCTACATATAAGGGTCCCACAGTTGACAGTGCAGAGCAGAAACCAAGCATGAAATCAGAATTGTCTGTAGACCTCAGAGACATGATTGTCTCGAGGTACAAATCTGGGGAAGGGTACAGAAACATTTCTGCTGCTTTAAAGGTCTCAAAGTGCACATCATCCATAAGGAAGAAATTTGGGTCCACCAAGACTCTTCCTAGAGCTGGCTGCCCATCTAAACTGAGCGCTCAGGGGAGAAGCACCCTTAGTCAGTGAGGTGACCAAGAACCGATGGTCACTCTGTCAGAGCTCCAGCTTTCTTCTGTGGAGAGTGGAAATCCTTCCAGAAGGACAACAATCTCTCTAGCAGTCCACCAAACAGGCCTGTATGGTGGCGTGGCCAGACGGAAGCCACTCCTTAGGAAAAGGCACATGGCACCCCACCTTGAGTTTGCCAAAAGGTACCTGAAGGACTCTCAGCCCATGAGAAACAAAATTCTCTGCAGGACAATAACCCTAAGCACACAGCCAAGATATCAAAGGAGTGGCTTCAGACAATTCTGAGAACGTTGCTGAGCAGCCCTGCAGAGCCCAGACCTGAATCCCATTGAACATTTCTGGAGAGATCTGAAAATGGCTGTGCACCGACGCTCCCCATCCAACCTGTGGGAGCTTGAGAGGTGCTGCAAAGACGAATGGGCAAAGCTACCCAAAGATAGGTGCACCAAGCTTGTGACATCATATTCAAGAAAACATGAGGCTGTAATTGCTGCCAAAGTTACATCAACAAAGTACTGAGCAAAGGGTGTGAATACTGATGTACATGTGACTTGCTAGATTTTTATTTTAATAAATTTGCAAAAATTTCAAAGTAACTTTTTTCATGGTGTAATTTTGGAGTGTTGTGAGTAGAAGTTTGAAGGAAAAAACTAATTTACTCTATTTTGGAATAAGGCTGGAACACAACAGATTGTGGAAAAAGCCCATGTGCTGTGAATATTTTTTGGATGCACTGTAAATAACAATAATTACATTTTGTAAGTTCATTTTTTTGTCACACAGTATTTATACAATTTGCCAGAATGTGTCCTGGAAATCCATTTTGCTGCACTCTGTACCTGTATTAATTGCACCTGTTTGAACTTGTTACCTGTATAAAAGAAACCTGTTCACACACTCAATCAATCACACTCCAACCTGTCTACCATAGCCAAGACCAAAGAGCTGTCTAAGGACACCAGGGACAAAACTGTAGACCTGCACAAGGCTGGGATGGACTACAGGACAACAGGCAAGCAGCTTGGTAGAAGACAACAACTGTTATGATTATTTATTAGAAAAAATTCAAGAAACATAAGATGACTGTCAATCTCCCTCAGTCTGTGATTCCATGCAAGATCTCACTTTGTAGGGTAAAGATGATTCTGAGAAAGCTCAGAACTACACAGGAGGACCTGGTCAATGACCTGAAGAGAGCTGGGACCACAGTCACAAAGATTACATTAGTAACACATGATGCTGTCATGGTTTAAAATCCTGCAGGGCAGCAAGGTCCCCCTGCTCAAGCCAGCACATGTCCAGACCGGTTTGACGTTCATCAGTGACCTTCTGGATGATCCAGAGGAGGCCTGGGAGAAGGTCATGTGGTCAGATGAGACCAGAATGGAGCTTTTTGGAATAAACTCCACTTACCATGTTTAGAGGATGAGTACCAACCCCAAGAAAACCATCCCAACCGTGAAGCATGGGGGTGGCAACATCATACTCTGGGGGTGCTCTTCTGCAAAGGGGACAGGACGACTGCAAGGAAGGATGGATGGGGTTATGTATTGCGAGATTTTGGCAAACAACCTCCTTCCCTCAGTAAGAGCATTGAAGATGGGTCAAGGCTGGGTCTTCCAGCATGACAATGACCCCAAACACACAGCCAGGGCAACTAAAGAGGGGCTCCGTAAGAAGCATTTCAAGGTCCTGGAGTGGCCTGGTCAGTCTCCAGACCTGAACTCAATAGAAAATCTTTGGAGGGATCTGAAACTCCGAACCTGAAAGATTTGGAGAAGATCTGTATTGGGGAGTGGACCAAAATCCCTGCTGCAGTGTGTGCAAACCTGGTGAAAAACTACAGCAAACGTTTGACCTCTGTAATTGTTGGGTATTTTCTCCTCCAAACATTCTTAAAACTTTTAACAAGACAAACAGAGTCAAAAAACACCAGTGAGACAGAAAGTCAAATTTATCTCGCGAGGAGTGCAAACAGTCCGTACACGTAGTACCACTGAAAGCACTAAGGACTGCTGCGCCTGCTCACTCTTTTTATTATGAGAAAGCCCTACCCACATTGTGAAACTTGTCCTAAGGGGGGGGAAAGAACAGCGCATGACAAGTTTCTTCAAGTAAAACAAACACATGCATCAATAAGTGCATCTGCGTGGAAAAACAGTTTCTTTAATCTTATCAATGGAGGTCAGCACATCTCGTTCGACTGTTGCACTTATCATCTGTTCTGCATCTGCCTGGAGTGTCCTGTTCTTCACACTAAGCATCACATATCACAAGGCCATAATTTCACAACGGTCAAAACAACCTCCAGTTCTTTTACTCCCAGTTCAGACTGACCCCAGCATGCTAAAACAAAGTTGAATAACAAATACATTCTCAGGGTTACTTTTAAGACAGGTGCATAACAGCACAATAACGTTTTCATAAGAAAGAAGACAAAGTTACAAATGTTTAACAGTGATAACATATATATATATATATATATATATAAAATCCTTAACATTTCCCACCTGTTTATCGCCTGTTAAACATATAGTAGTAGTTATCACCTAGCTTAGCACTTCTTTCTTGAGATTTTCACTAAGAGGTTCATCATGGTACGTAAAGCATCTATTTCAGTGTTTTGAGCTGCTACTATTTTGTTCAGTTACATTCATGAACAGACCCAATCGATAATTCAGTGTTTCAATCATTAATGAATTTTTTTCCCACTCCTATCCAGGGGAACAATGAATGTGCTATTTTATCTCCTACAGACCACAATTTTTTGGTCCTTTGGTACATCCGAGCCCCACATGTGATCATGTAGTAACACATCTGGGTATATCAATCTCCTCCGTCTGGTGCTGCCATTCTTCTCTGTGGAGGTCCTTGGCACTACCACATATGTATGGTCAGTCACCTGGGTAGGTGCACACAACCACCCCAATTTGGTGGGAGACTCATGTACAGTCTGGAACCACAAAGCCAATAGATGTCATCATACACGGAGTACCATTTACAGGTGGTAGCAAAAACTTACTAACATAAGCACATGATTCATCCGTTCCCCATGGACAGGAGCCTGTATAATTACATCCCCGTCCAATGTGATGAAGATAAGTACCATCCACATATTATGTTTTGGTTAGGCTTAAATTATTTGATAAAACATAGTTTGGGTACACAGACGTTTCTTAATTTTACCTACAGTTTATTCCCTGTCCGTAAAAGCAAATTGGGAATGGCCGTTGTGATGACAATTTAACGTGATGATATTTTTGTGTTTCCCTTCAGTCTAGTCAATGGAGCAGCACTTGGGCACGCTTGTACGTCCTCTGTTGAAATCCCTATCATATAAGTGGTTGCACTGAGGCAAGTGGTGTTAGAACTGCCCCCGAAATACAGTTTGATTATGCATCCGTATGATAAGACATTCTGTCACCCTAGCAGGGTACGGTTTAGCCGTCAGAGCTGGGTGTGTTGAGGATATAGGTATTTGCGAACAAACATAACAATTAGTAACGTAATTCCATAGCCAATAAATGAACATCTCTGTACCACAAATTAGTATGGTATATATGAGGGTGTCCATCTGTCTCATTCACATTATGAATAAACCTCTTCTGACGTTGCTTGCGTTGTTCTCTGGCTCGGTCCACAGTGAGCTGCAATTCTTGGGTCAACCACCAGGCCAGGAATCCGAGGAGCACGAAACACACTAAGATCACAACGCAACCGGCTGCCCTACCAACAGTCCGGCAGCGGCGGCGCTGAGCACGCCGCTCCGGGGTCTGCTGTAGTTCAGTCATGATTGCTAGGATACAGTGTTGTTAACCACCTCACCTAATAGTGCAAGGATCTCCCTGCTTCACTGGCATTGAGACAATCTATTGCTAATTAAATAGACTCCCTTTGTAGCCAGACTTCCCCTTACACTGTGGAGGCAGCCAACACACGCTGTATCTTACAGTGATGTATCCACGTTGATCTCTCCGCTATCTTTACTGCAGTTGGTGTTGTTAACAGCACTTGGTATGGACCTTCCCAACGAGGACTGGACCAGTTCTTCCTCTTAATCACTCTGATGAACACCCAGTCTCCTGGCTAGACTACTGGAAGGCCGTCCTGTGGAAGATCAAAATTATTCGGCAGTAAATGTGTTTAAGTTATCTCTTTCTGTGTTAATGTCTTTTTCATAAAATTTGCTAATGTTTGTTCCTCATCTGCTGTTTTAGTATCCATGTCAAAATTGGTAGACGATATGGTCGTCCATAAAGTATCTCAAATGGTGTTAACCCTGATGGTGTTGGTGTTATTCTCATATACAATTTTACTAGGTCCAAACATTCAATCCAGGTTCGTTTTGTCTCTTCTATACATTTCCTTAATCTTATTTTTATTGTGCCCTTTGTCCTTTCCACTAATCCTGCACTGTGTGGATGATAAGCACAATGATTTTTGAGATTAATCTGTAGCGCTTCTACGTATTGCACTATTGTATTAACAAAATGCGCTCCATTATCTGAATAGACTGTTTCTGGTATTCCAATCGCGGAATGATGTCTTTGCACAATGCTTTAGCCACTGTAAGTGCATCTGCATGTTTTGTGGGGAACAATTCTACCCATTTTGAGAACGCATCAATTATGACTAAACAAAATTCTTTTCCTTCATGTTTACTCAGCTGTATATAATCCATATACTTGAAAGGGATATTGTGGTGTTGAAATTTGCCTCTTTGGGGTCTCAAATTGCCTTGTGAGTTGTGTTTTGCACATGTCATGCATGCTCTACAATGCTGTTTTGCATATGCATCGAACCCATAAAGACAAAAAATAGATTGTAATTGCGATATCATACCCCCTGATGAGACATGCGTCACGCCATGGCTCATGATAGCTGCCCATTTAAACATATTTTTTGGCAATATGGGTTTCTTTTGTGGTCATAGTACAAATCATTTGCATATGTAGCTCCTTTATTTAACCACATTTGTTTTTCTTTTTCAGTTGCCTGCTGTTGCATGTCAGCAAGCAGTGTATGACCTAAATGCAAATCCGGAGGGGTTTCCTGTACAACAAAAATAGAAGAAGCTGCTGCCGCCTTCGCAGCTCTGTCAGCAAATCATTTCCTTGTGAAACTATATCAGAGCCTTTGGTGTGAGCCGCACATTTGCATATAGCAATTTGTTTAGGCAATTTCACAGCTTTCAGTAGTGCAGTTAGGAGTGTGGCATGAGTCACTGGCTTTCCAGATGATGTCACCATTCCACGCTCTTCCCACAGTTTTGCAAACACATGCACTGTGCTGAAAGCGTACTGGCTGTCTGTATAAATTGTTACAGCCGTACCTTTAAACAGATAGCAAGCTGCAGTTAAAGCAACCAATTCAGCTGCTTGTGCTGAAAATAACGATGGTAATGAAGCAGAATCCAATACTTCTGAATTTGTGACAACAGCATATCCAGATTGTGTTTGTCCATAATCATTTTTATTGGACGAACCATCCACATACACAATTGTACTGTTTGGGATGGGTGTGTCCTGGAGGTCTGGGCGTGCTTTCATACAGGCTGTTGCTACATCAAGACAATTGTGCGGCTCGCCATCCTCAGGTAAAGGTATCAATGTGGATGGATTCAATGTTGTACAGCGCTCTACCGTAAGGTGTGGTTGTGATAATAGCAAGGACATGCACGAAAGATGTCTTGCTGGGGACAAAAGCTCATGTTTGTCTGCAACAGGAGTGCAGAAACTGCATGTGGAACTTTCAATGTCAGCTGATGGAACAGAACAACATTACTACTACTTTGAATAGCCATGGAGGCTGCAATTACAGCGCGTACACATGGTGGCAAAGCACGTGCTACTGCATCCAATTTAGAGATAGTAGGCAACTGGCCTTAATTTTGAGCCATACACTTGTACCAAAACACTAGTCATGAACTTATTCTTACAATCAACTGTTTGAATGAATGGTTTACTATAATCTGGTAGTGCCAAAACTGTGGATGACACTAATGTTTGTTTTACTTTTACAAAAGCTTCCTCAGCTTCTTTGTTCCATTCCAACAGGGTTGACATTGAAATATCATCTTTGTACATCAAATCAGAAAGTGGACTAGTCAATTCTGCATAGCAAGGAATCCATGCCCTGCAGTAATTAGTCAGTCCAAGAAATGACATCATCTGTCTTTTAGTTTGTGGTTTTGGAGCATATAAAATCGCTTCCTTCCTGTCAGACAGGATAGTACGCCCTGTGGCTGATAATTCATGTCCTAAATATTTTACTTTATCCCTACACAACTGAACTTTGTTTTTACTCACTTTGTGGCCATTATTAAATAAGAAACACAATAATGCTACTGTGTCAGTTATGCAGTTTTCTCGTGTGTCAGAGGCAATCAGAATGTCATCAACATACACTAATAGTTGGCTATCTGCCGGTGGAACGAAATTGGCTAAACATGCTGACATGACTTGAGAATAAATAGTTGGACTCTCTGCGTAACCCTGCGGTAATCTGGTAAATGTATATCGTTGTCCTTTAAAGGTAAAAGCAAACCAGAATTGACTATCTGGGTGTACTGGCACAGAGAAAAATGCATTACTTATGTCAATTACAGAGAAACTATTAGAATTTGGTCTCAGCGAATTTAACAAGGTGTGTGGATCTGGAACACATGGTGCTCTTTTAATTACAGCAGTATTTACTGCCTGCAGATCTTGAATCATTCTCCACCCCACTGAGGGCGGAGCCTTTTTTTACAGGAAATATGGGTGTGTTACATGGTGAATCTGGACATGGCACTATTACTCCTGCTGTTAACAAATCCTCTATTACTGGCCTAATTCCTTCAATTGCATCAGGTTTCAATGGATATTGTCTTACACATGGTCTGTATTCTGTTTTTGGTCTTATAACTACAGGTTGTGCATTTTTAATCAGTCCTACGTCTGAAGGACCTGTTGTCCACAATCCTGATGGTACTGAAGAAAGAAGATCATCTTCTTCAGTACTCAACTGAAACACTCAGGATTGTGAAGTGGACACATCAATATGTGTTCCGGCTGTCAGCACTAATGAGGCATTAACTGGCACTTTATACAATTTAGTTGATGGACTGAACTCCGTTCGTGGTCCAACTCTGCTCCAATCAGTGGCTGACAAAGCTGTTATGACTGTCAGTCCCAAATCTTGCCATTCTGTCAAATATGGTTTACAAAGTGACACATGTAATGGCATACCTGTGAATCTCAATTTTAAAACATCTTCAGTGGCACCTGTCACTGTTATGACAGCTGTTGAGTTGCCATCATGAATCAAATCTGTCATTGTCAGCTTCACAGGTGAAATGTTTTTCAATTTGTTTTTCATACACTGGTGTTCCTGGCAATATGCCACTGTGGACCTTAAATACACTCTCAAATCTGCATCTAAACTCTGTCCATGGCTCTCCTTCTTTCTGAGCTGTCCTGGTAATTTCAGTATAATTTATTTTATACTGAAAATCAAGTTCCCTGACTCGATTCCCGGTCAGGGAACCAATGATATCGCAATTACAATCTATTTTTGTCTTTATGGGTTCGATGCATATGCAAAACAGCATTGTAGAGCATGCATGACATGTGCAAAACACAACTCACAAGGCAATTTGAGACCCCAAAGAGGCAAATTTCCAACACCACAATATCCCTTTCAAGTATATGGATTATATACAGCTGAGTAAACATGAAGGAAAAGAATTTTGTTTAGTCATAATTGATGCGTTCTCAAAATGGGTAGAATTGTTCCCCACAAAACATGCAGATGCACTTACAGTGGCTAAAGCATTGTGCAAAGACATCATTCCACGATTGGAATACCAGAAACAGTCTATTCAGATAATGGAGCGCATTTTGTTAATACAATAGTGCAATACGTAGGAGAAGCGCTACAGATTAATCTCAAAAATCATTGTGCTTATCATCCACACAGTGCAGGATTAGTGGAAAGGACAAAGGGCACAATAAAAATAAGATTAAGGAAATGTATATAAGAGACAAAACGAACCTGGATTGAATGTTTGGACCTAGTAAAATTGTATATGAGAATAACACCAACACCATCAGGGTTAACACCATTTGAGATACTTTATGGACGACCATATCGTCTACCAATTTTGACATGGATACTAAAACAGCAGATGAGGAACAAACATTAGCAAATTTTATGAAAAAGACATTAACACAGAAAGAGATAACTTAAACACATTTACTGCCGAATAATTTTGATCTTCCACAGGACGGCCTTCCAGTAGTCTAGCCAGGAGACTGGGTGTTCATCAGAGTGATTAAGAGGAAGAACTGGTCCAGTCCTCGTTGGGAAGGTCCATACCAAGTGCTGTTAACAACACCAACTGCAGTAAAGATAGCGGAGAGATCAACGTGGATACATCACTGTAAGATACAGCGTGTGTTGGCTGCCTCCACAGTGTAAGGGGAAGTCTGGCTACAAAGGGAGTCTATTTAATTAGCAATAGATTGTCTCAATGCCAGTGAAGCAGGGAGATCCTTGCACTATTAGGTGAGGTGGTTAACAACACTGTATCCTAGCAATCATGACTGAACTACAGCAGACCCCGGAGCGGCGTGCTCAGCGCCGCCGCTGCCGGACTGTTGGTAGGGCAGCCGGTTGCGTTGTGATCTTAGTGTGTTTCGTGCCCCTCGGATTCCTGGCCTGGTGGTTGACCCAAGAATTGCAGCTCACTGTGGACCGAGCCAGAGAACAACGCAAGCAACGTCAGAAGAGGTTTATTCATAATGTGAATGAGACAGATGGACACCCTCATATATACCATACTAATTTGTGGTACAGAGATGTTCATTTATTGGCTATGGAATTACGTTACTAATTGTTATGTTTGTTCAAATACCTATATCCTCAACACACCCAGCTCTGACGGCTAAACCGTACCCTGCTAGGGTGACAGAATGTCTTATCATACGGATGCATAATCAAACTGTATTTCGGGGGCAGTTCTAACACCACTTGCCTCAGTGCACCCACTTATATGATAGGGATTTCAACAGAGGACGTACAAGCGTGCCCAAGTGCTGCTCCATTGACTAGACTGAAGGGAAACGCAAAAATATCATCACGTTAAATTGTCATCACAACGGCCATTCCCAATTTGCTTTTACGGGACAGGGAATAAAACTGTAGGTAAAATTAAGAAACGTCTGTGTACCCAAACGTATGTTTTATCAAATAATTTAAGCCTAACCAAAACATAATATGTGGATGGTACTTATCTTCATCACATTGGACGGGGATGTAATTATACAGGCTCCTGTCCATGGGGAACGGATGAATCATGTGCTTATGTTAGTAAGTTTTTGCTACCACCTGTAAATGGTACTCCGGTGTATGATGACATCTATTGGCTTTGTGGTTCCAGACTGTACATGAGTCTCCCACCAAATTGGGGTGGTGTGTGTGCACCTACCCAGGTGACTGACCATACAGGTGGTAGTGCCAAGGACCTCCACAGAGAAGAATGGCAGCACCAGACGGAGGAGATTGATATACCCAGATGTGTTACTACATGATCACATGTGGGGCTCGGATGTACCAAAGGACCAAAAAATTGTGGTCTGTAGGAGATAAAATAGCACATTCATTGTTCCCCTGGATAGGAGTGGGAAAAAATTCATTAATGATTGAAACACTGAATTATCGATTGGGTCTGTTCATGAATGTAACTGAACAAAATAGTAGCAGCTCAAAACACTGAAATAGATGCTTTACGTACCATGATGAACCTCTTAGTGAAAATCTCAAGAAAGAAGTGCTAAGCTAGGTGATAACTACTACTATATGTTTAACAGGCGATAAACAGGTGGGAAATGTTAAGGATTTATATATATATATATATATGTTATCACTGTTAAACATTTGTACCTTTGTCTTCTTTCTTATGAAAACGTTATTGTGCTGTTATGCACCTGTCTTAAAAGTAACCCTGAGAATGTATTTGTTATTCAACTTTGTTTTAGCATGCTGGGGTCAGTCTGAACTGGGAGTAAAAGAACTGGAGGTTGTTTTGACCGTTGTGAAATTATGGCCTTGTGATATGTGATGCTTAGTGTGAAGAACAGGACACTCCAGGCAGATGCAGAACAGATGATAAGTGCAACAGACGAACGAGATGTGCTGACCTCCATTGATAAGATTAAAGAAACTTTTTTCCACGCAGATGCACTTATTGACGCATGTGTGTTTTACTTGAAGAAACTTGTCATGCGCTGTTCTTTCCCCCCTTAGGACAAGTTTCACAATGTGGGTAGGGCTTTCTCATAATAAAAGAAGTGAGCAGGCGCAGCAGTCCTTAGTGCTTTCAGTGGTACTACGTGTACGGACTGTTTGCACTCCTCGTGAGATAAATTTGACTTTCTGTCTCACTGGTGTTTTTTGACTCTGTTTGTCTTGTTAAAAGTTTTAAGAATGTTTGGAGGAGAAAATACCCAACATTGACTTGGTTCCTACTGCTAAGTCATAATGCTGTGGTTCGTCCTCTACCTGAGGATATAATGATTTTCCAGACGGTCCTGCCGCCTGTTTCTGAGGTTCTTGTGGTTCTTGTTGTACTATTACATTTTTCTCTGCTTTCCCTACTCCTTTCTCTTTTCCTCATTTTTTCTAGTCTCCTTTTCTCTGCTTCCTCCTCCCAAAACGCCACTAAATCACCCCTACTTGCTGTTTTTTTTTTTTTTTTCTCATCACCTTTATGTTCTTTTCTAACTTTTCCTTCAACTTCTGAATACTAGTCAGGTTCAGTCGTCCGTCAAAGTCATGTTTATTAATCCAGGTCTCCAATTCTTAGTTGCTCTTGGATTTTTTTGCTTCCATAAATTTCCAGTCGTCAGTTGATAAATTTTCCTTATTTTTAGATGTCTTACCCCCCATTTTTATTATCCCTTGTTATAATTTGGACTTCAGACGGGGGCACACCTAGGGTGTTCTAAATCTGAAGTTTTCACTTCTTTGGACGTGACAATTAATTTGCCGTCGTGTGGGATTCCTTTCACCTCCCCGTAGGAAGCGGAATCACTTGCCTCTGCTTCCACACACGGTTGTCACTAACGTTGTCCAAAGTATTACACTTTCACACTTTTATTCCCAAAACCGGTATTACTTCGTATTTAAAACAGAGGAGTCCGTACCCTCCTTCCGGAATTTAACTACGTGTGCGTCGCAACCGTAGAGGAGTCCGCCCTCCTCGCGGAGTTTAACTGCTTTACATTAACAGACGATTCCACGCCATCGCTTACGGAGTTTAACTGTTTATGTGATCACACTTTTATCCCCTACCGGTACGCGTATATAAACAGAGGAGTCCGCACCCTCCTTCGGAATTTAACTACGTGCGTTCCTCGCCATCGTAAAGGAGTCCGACCTCCTTACAGAGTTTAACTGTGTTTCATTAACAGATGATTCTGTATCATCGCTTGCGGAATTTAACTGTTTATGTGATCTGATCACCACTCACTCAGTACTGTTACAAAGAAATTTTACTCACTGACTCGACTTCCTGTCTGTTTCTTCGGGAAAATCGTTAACCAGACGATGCCAATGGCGGTCGACAATTGCAGACACGATCAATCGATCAAACCTTGGCCAAGGATTTACGTCTGGACTTGGCGACCCCCGCCGGCGGGCACTAGATGGCACCCTCCTCCCTTTACTCACAAACAAGACACAACCAGTAACTCTGGTAGTGTCTGGAAACCATCGGGAGGAGATTGAGTTTTTTGTGACTCCTTCTACCTCCCGCGTGATTTTGGGCATCCCATGGATGTTGAAGCACAATCCCCGGATTGATTGGACGTCGGGGGTGGTGGTTCAGTGGAGCGAAACCTGCCATCGGGGGTGTTTAGGATCCTCGGTTCCTCCCGGTTCACAGGCTAAGGAGGAGGTCAAAGTCCCTCCCAATCTGACGGCAGTGCCGGTTGAGTACCACGATCTTGCTGACGTCTTCAGCAAGGATCTGGCACTCACCCTTCCCCCGCACCGTCTGTACGATTGTGCCATTGATTTGGTTCCAGGCGCTGAGTTCCCGTCCAGCAGGCTGTACAACCTCTCACAACCTGAGCACGAATCAATGGAGACCTACATCCGGGACTCATTAGCTGCCGGGCTGATCCGGAACTCCACCTCCCCGATGGGGGCAGGTTTCTTTTTTGTGGGCAAGAAAGATGTGGGCAAGAAAGATGTATTGATTACAGGGGGCTGAATGAGATTACGGTTCGCAACCGATACCCGTTGCCATTGTTAGATTCCGTGTTCACCCCCCTGCATGGAGCCAAAATCTTTACTAAGCTGGATCTTAGGAATGCGTATCACCTGGTTCGGATCCGGAAGGGAGAGGAATGGAAGTCGGCATTTAACACCCCGTTAGGTCACTTTGAGTACCTGGTCATGCCGTTCGGCCTCACCAACGCCCCCGCGACGTTCCAAGCCTTGGTTAACGACGTCTTGCGGGACTTCCTGCACCGATTCGTCTTCGTATATCTGGACGATATTCTCATCTTTTCTCCGATCCTGAGACCCATGTCCAGCATGTACGTCAGGTCCTGCAGTGGTTGTTAGAGAACCGACTGTTTGTGAAGGGCGAGAAGTGCGAGTTTCACCGCGCGTCTTTGTCCTTCCTGGGGTTTATAATCTCCTCCAACTTCGTCGCCCCTGATCCGGCCAAGGTTGCGGCGGTGAGAGATTGGCCCCAACCAACAAGCCGTAGGAAGCTGCAACAGTTCCTCGGCTTTGCTAATTTCTATAGAGGTTCATTAAGGGCTACAGTCAGGTAGTTAGCCCCCTGACAGCCCTGACCTCTCCAAAAGTCCCCTTCACCTGGTCGGATTGGTGCGAAGCCGCGTTCAAGGAGTTGAAATGACGGTTCTCTACTGCGCCAGTTTTGGTGCAGCCCGACCCTAGCCGCCAGTTCATGGTTGAAGTGGACGCCTCTGACTCAGGGATAGGAGCCATGCTGTCCCAGAGCGGAGAGACCGATAAGGTTCTTCACCCGTGTGCCTACTTTTCCCGCAGGTTGACCCCGGCTGAACAGAACTATGACGTCGGCAATCGAGAACTCCTTGCGGTGGAAAGAGGCTCTTGAGGAGTGGAGACACCTGTTGGAGGGAGCGTCTGTGCCATTCACGGTTTTCACTGACCATCGGAACCTGGAGTATATCAGGACCGCCAAGCGGCTGAACCCCAGGCAAGCCCGCTGGTCACTTTCTTCGGGCGTTTCGACTTCCGATCACCTATCGCCCTGGACCAAGAACCAGAGATCGGATGCCTTGTCCCAGGTACACGAAGACGAAGTCAAAACAGTGCTGTCGGATCCACCGGAGCCCATCATTCTGGAGTCCACTATCGTGGCCATCCTCACCTGGGACGTGAGAAGACCGTCCGGAGGCCCTGGCACGGAGCCCGGACCCTGGAACCGGTCCGAAGAACCGTCAGTACGTCCCACCAGAGGCCAGAGCTGCAGTCTTGGACTTCTGTCACGGTTCCAAGCTCTCCTGTCATCCAGGGGTGCGAAGGACCGTGGCGTTGTCCGGCAGCGCTTCTGGTGGGCGTCTATGGAGACCGACGTCCGGGAATATATCCAGGCCTGCACCACCTGTGCCAGGGCAAGGCAGTACATAAGAAGGCCCAAGGGCTCCTCCAGCCGCTGCCGGTGCCTCATCGCCCCTGGTCCCACATCGGCCTGGATTTCGTCACGGGCCTCCCGCCGTCCCAGGGCAACACCACCATCTTCACGATAGTGGACCGATTCTCCAAGGCGGCCCACTTCGTGGCCCTCCCGAAGCTCCCAACAGCCCAGGAGACTGCGGACCTCCTGGTCCACCACGTCGTCCGTCTGCATGGATACCCTCCGACATCGTCTCTGATCGTGGTCCCCAGTTCTCCTCACATGTCTGGAGGAGCTTCTGCAGGGAACTGGGGGCCACCGTGAGCCTCTCGTCCGGGTACCATCCACAGACGAACGGACAGGCAGAGCGGGCCAACCAGGACTTGGAACAGACCCTCCGCTGCGTCACATCCGCGCACCCGACGGCCTGGAGTAACCATCTGGCCTGGATCGAGTATGCGCATAACAGCCAGGTGTCTTCTGCCACCGGCCTCTCCCCATTTGAGGTGTGTTGGGGTATCAGCCCCCGTTGTTTCCCGTGGTGGAGGGAGAGGTCGGTGTGCCCTCGGTCTAGGCCCACCTGCGAAGTGCCGTCGGGTGTGGCGCTCCGCCCGTTCTGCCTTGTTGAAGGCCCGGACGAGGGCGAAGACCCATGCAGACCGCCGGCGATCCCCGGCCCCTGCTTACCAGCCCGGGCAGGAGGTGTGGCTTTCCACGAAGGACATCCCCCTCCAGGTGGACTCCCCAAAACTTCAGGACAGGTACATTGGCCCCTTCAGGATCCTCAAAGTCCTCAGTCCTGCCGCAGTGAAGCTCCAACTCCCGGCTTCACTGCGGATCCATCCGGTTTTCCACGTGTCCCGCATCAAACCTCACCACACCTCACCCCTCTGTGCTCCCGGACCGGCGCCGCCTCCGGCTCGGATCATCGACGGGGAGCCGGCTTGGACGGTGTGCCGGCTCCTGGACGTCCGTCGGATGGGTCGGGGGTTCCAGTACTTGGTGGACTGGGAGGGGTATGGACCCGAAGAACACTCCTGGGTGAAGAGGAGCTTCGTCCTGGATCCAGCCCTCCTGGCCGACTTCTACCGCCGACACCCCGACAAACCTGGTCGGGCGCCAGGAGGCGCCCGTTGAGGGGGGTCCTGTTTGTGTGGGCCGCCAGAAGAGGAGGTACTGCTGGCCCACCACCAGAGGGCGCCCTGCCTGAAGTGCGGGCTTCAGGCACGAGAGGGCGCTGCTGCCATGGACACAGCCGGGGTGACAGCTGTCGCTCATTACCTCTTGACAGCTGTCACCCATCTACTCAACATCATCTCACTCCATAAAGACCAGACGTCATCTCCACCTCGTTGCCGAGATATCATACTTCATAGGAACTACTCTCAGCCTTTTTTGAGATTTGTAACTCTGTTATTGTGAGTTTGCAGGAGAACCGGTCGTTTGTGGAGGCTGTGCAGATGGCGCTCCTTTTCAGCTGAGACCTCCAACATATTGAATGAGAGGTGGAGGTGGCATTCCCACCGTTGTTGTTACTGGGTGTACACACACCCACACTTGACTGTCTTTGTTCTTCGCCAGTACCAGATCCGACAGTCGGGGACGGTGATCACCTGGGAATTCGGGACTTGGCGGCTCCAGTATTCACCAGGTTCGGGCGGCGGAAATCGTGGTTCCGGCTCTTCTCAGGACAGACGTCTTCTATCCTCGAGCCTGCCCACACGTCACCTCTGTGTATTGACTGTTATGATATTCTGTGATTGTCTGTATGTTCGTTGTGCACATTCACAACATTAAATTGTTATATTTTGGCTCATCTATTGACCGTTCATTTGCGCCCCCTGTTGTGGGTCCATGTCACTACACTTTCCCAACATAGACCATCACCTTCACCTTCTTTCAAAACATTACCTCATCCTGTGTGTCATGGTTGGTGACCGGGTTGCGAGTTAGACCCAAGTGCAGGAGCAGTAAGGCAGACACACGAGGTAAACACAAAAGTTTATTGAATAAGGGGAACTGGGCAGTAGACAGGACAACTGGACCGGAACGAGGAACTGACTGGACAGGGACCAGGTGAAGTGAGCCTGTGGAGCTACTTGGACTGGAAGACTGCAAGGGAGATGAGAGGGCTGGTGACAATGTGCAGGTGCACACCTAGACATGAAAACCAATACAAACTTAGATAGTTCCTTCAGTGTAGGAGTCAGGATCAAGTTGAAAAGATGAAATATAGTTCAAATCCAAAGTTCAGCTCAAAAAATGAAAATATAGTTCAAAACCGGAGTTCAGTTCGAAGTTCAAAATGAGAATATAGTTCAAAACCTAAATTCAGTTCAAAGTTCAGGATCGAGTCTCAGTGTGTCTAGGATTTCGGTTCTTCATGACACTCCCCAGAGCATGCCTTTATGACTGTCAGACAGAGTCAGATGAAGGCTCAGGTGCATGCGGGACATGGCACAACTGGGTACCTGTGACAACCCGGTTCCAACCAAGGAGGACGTGGAGGTTCTCCAGGTGGTGTGAGAAAAGATTCTGGCCCCGAGCCAGTGGAAGCTCCAAGGTTACATCTTGAATGGTGATGAGATGCCATAAGAGTCAGCTGTGGACACCCACTCAGCGGAATGTAGATCAGCTGTGAGACGCCGCTCTGTCACTCCATGTGCTGACTTGACAGATGGGGCGGGGCCCATGAGTAACATGACAGCTGCCAGCTGGAAGCAGAGCCCTGACGTAAACCACAGCAGACATACCCGTGGCAACTTCACCCAGCAGCTCCACCTCAACTTCACCTGGAAACACAAAGAGACAAACCAGCAGACCAGGGGCAAACCACAACACTGTGGTCCTCACAGGTGCTTCTGCTGTACTGTCCCTCTGGGTTGGTTTTTTGAGCCTGATCATTCTGTTAGGGTGTTGAATATCTCCAGTACCATGGTTCTTTGAAAACTGGTGAGACTACATTTGGATGGGCGGGGGGGATCAGCTCCAATTGTGACAGAGGCCAGCAGCAGTCACTGTGCACGTGGTAGTCAGTAAACCTCACTCCCTGACAGCCAAAAGAACTCTCTGGCCACAATGGCCAGAGCCCAGGTTTTGGCCTTCTGGTCAGAGTGCCTGCCTCCGACTCCAGAGATCCTGAGTTCATGTACCAAGGTAGAGCGAGAGAGTGAAGTGAGACATACACAACACAGAGCTTAAAGAAACCTCAGATCAGGGCTCCTTCTAGGTGGGGGGAGCTGCTGTTCTTGCAGTGCAAACAACCTTTGTTTCAATGTATATGTAATGGGTATCAAGGCTATGCACTGGAAGTAGTTTGCCTAGATAGAGTGGTGACATAACAAGTAAAAAAAAAAAAAATCAGTCACGTGACTCCTGGTGCCATCTTGGGTTCAAAATAGCATTCGCTGTTAATCTGTCTGCATGTAAATCCAGCTATTTTATTTATTTATTTGCTGAAAATGCCAGGTTGTTGTGCATTTAGATGCACAAATAGACACAACAAGGGGTTCAAGATGTACAGATTCCATTCAGAACCAAACAGAAGAAAAATTTGGGAAAATAAAGTCAGCTGTGTGGATGGACGTGACTTCATCATCAAAGTTTTGAGAGGTAAATTTATTGTTCAGTCCAATGTAAAGTAAAACTCACCTAAACTGTCATCATATAAACCAGATATTCTCAGTCACTGGACAAAAAAGTCCCAAAGTTTTGGCATTGTTTTCCATGTAATACACATCGTGTATAATGGATTTTGTACAACAGATTTTTCGCTCACATTGTATAAAATGTCCCGTCCGATTGCAATGTATTTCCATTTAACCCCTCACATGTGGGACCAGAGACATTTCCGTGATTAAAAGTACGACCGTTTATTTTTTTCACACCGTGATTAGAGTTGGAGCCGCAGCCTGACGTGTGCGTGAGGTGATGATTGTAGAAAGAAAAGCTTGTTGAGGGTCAAATTAATCCAGAATAAAGCATAATCCGAGACGGAGAACTTTAAAACTGTCACGCACGTCATTGTATAACACGGAGTTACAGCTGTGCTGCTGCATAAATCAGGCTTTAAATTAATTAAACAAATCATCATAAATGGCAAATTTCTTCTTGAACTGGAAAAGATAGAGGTGTATATCTGGGATTGCACTACCAGCTAGTGGCAGACTGCAATGAACCAGAGGGCAAAAATTACACAGAGAAATGAAGGTGACAAAAATCCACAAAGAAGAGACAATGACAATCCACTAGGGGTCACAGTCAGTAACACAGATAACTTAATCCACTGCATAGTATCCAGAGGACAAAAAACAAACAACAAAAAAAAAACTCAAAACAAAACAGAAAAGCCACAGCGAAAGAGAAATAGTTCAATAAGAAATAAAGCCAGTAAGAAGAAGCGCAGAGGTGACTGTCCAGGAATGCAGAACGCGAGCGCACAAAAGAGCAATTTTGCAGACAATAATGGACAAACACAAAGTTAACAGTTGGATCACGGTGTCAAAATGACTGTAAAGCTGTGGAAGAAATAAAACCAGCAAGAAGAAGCACAGAAGCGACTGTCCAGGAACCCGTGGTTCGGTTCTAGCTGGTCTGGTGCATTTAATGACTCTGGAACACAGGTGAACAGGACCAAACCCATGCCTAAATGTGCACCAATGCGATGGTGTCATGCATGTGATGGTGTCGCGTGAGCAGGAACACAGTGCGAGCAGCTGCACCGCATCGTGCCACCAATGTGGAGGAAAAAAAATAAAAACCAGCTGTATAATTAGTGAATGTCACTGGGTTGATATAAATAATACATAAAAAGGGATGTAATACAGAACCCAGTGGTTAAATAACCCTGGTTAAATATAAAAACAATGTCACTCACGGGATTCGAACCTGTAAGCTCTGATTTCCAGATGGAAAATTGACCATTGCCCTACCATCGCTGGCCTGTAATCAGTGTGGAAAAATGCCCCAACAAGGACATGAAGGAGGTGCGCTGTGTGTGGCCACTGCAGCCCGGCGCAAAGGCGAAAGATGTTTTATATATTTCCACATGAGGACAGCAGGGAGAGACACGTGCCTCTGGGACATCCAGGAGCAGAGATCTTTACAACCGCGGCTGTGGGCGGACATGCTCCCCTTGTCCATTTAGCGCCCAGACCAACGTGTCACTCTGTTATGTGGTCATTCGTTTTCATTATTTATTATGTAATTGGTATTGTCGTAATTATTTATATAACTGTACTGGTTGTGGTTTCTGTGTTTGTATTGTGTGCACTGAGCCATCATCCAGCTGTCAGTGTGCTGCGATCAGCTGACATCAAACCTGGCTGTCTGACCCCCATGTGTTCAGATCTGTGCATACATATAAGCATTGTATGCAAGTGTGTAGGGGGGTGACACACGTGCACACGTGAGAGACACATGCAGCACGTGTGTGGCTTTTTGCAACTCCACACTCGTTGGGGGCACTTAGACAAATTTCACATCCAGCTCGACAGTGATTGTCTGCCGACTGTTTTTGTGATGATAGTGTGAAGGGTCACACATTTTCTAAGTGCCTAATGAGCGGTGTTAGATGTTCATGTGTGTCAGCTGGAATGTGGCCGACACCTGCCGCGAGAGGGTTTGATGGGCTCTCACAGGGCACAACTCTGTCTTTCAGCTGCTGGTGTGCGCAAATCAATCAATCAATCAATCAATCAACTTTTTTTTATATAGCGCCAAATCACAACAAACAGTTGCCCCAAGGCGGTTTATATTGCAAGGCAAGGCCATACAATAATTATGAAAAACCCCAACAGTCAAAACGACCCCCTGTGAGCAAGCACTTGGCAACAGTGGGAAGGAAAAACTCCCTCTTAACAGGAAGAAACCTCCAGCAGAACCAGGCTCAGGGAGGGGCAGTCTTCTGCTGAGACTGGTTGGGGCTGAGGGAAAGAACCAGGAAAAAGACATGCTGTGGAGGGGGGCAGAGATCGATCACCAATGATTAAATGCGGAGTGATGCATACAGAGCAAAAAGAGAAAGAAACAGTGCATCATGGGAACCCCCCCACAGTCTACGTCTAAAGCAGCATAACCAAGGGATAGTCCAGGGTCACCCGATCCAGCCCTAACTATAAGCCTTAGCGAAAAGGAAAGTTTTAAGCCTAATCTTAAAAGTAGAGAGGGTATCTGTCTCCCTGATCTGAATTGGGAGCTGGTTCCACAGGAGAGGAGCCTGAAAGCTGAAGGCTCTGCCTCCCATTCTACTCTTACAAACCCTAGGAACTACAAGTAAGCCTGCAGTCTGAGAGCGAAGCGCTCTATTAGGGTGATATGGTACTACGAGGTCCCTAAGATAAGATGGGACCTGATTATTCAAAACCTTATAAGTAAGAAGAAGAATTTTAAATTCTATTCTAGAATTAACAGGAAGCCAATGAAGAGAGGCCAACACGGGTGAGATATGCTCTCTCCTGCTAGTCCCCGTCAGTACTCTAGCTGCAGCACTTTGAATCAACTGAAGGCTTTTCAGGGAACCTCTAGGACAACCTGATAATAAAGAATTACAACAGTCCAGCCTAGAGGAAATAAATGCATGAATTAGTCCCTCAGCATCACTCTGAGACAAGACCTCTCTGACCCTAGAGATATTGCGCAAATGCAAAAAGGCAGTCCTACATATTTGTTTAATATGCGCTTTGAATGACATATCCTGATCAAAAATGCTTGTAGCAACAGGTGGACAAGGCGTTGAAAGCAGCTACAATTTTATACGTACTGCATACAATTCCTGCTTCATGCGCAATTCAACCAAATTCGCACTATGTGTGAAGGGACCCTCAATATTGTCATGTATGATGCTTTACCCTCACCTGTCTCTCATGTGTGTGTGATTAGCATCAGTGTGCATTTATATGTCTGTGTTCCTCCTGTGCTTCGTCTGAATATTTTGTACTTTCTTTCTTTCTTCTCACTGCTATTTCTAGTGTTTCCTCACGTTTGACTTTGTGTTATCAAACCTATTTTTCCCTTGTGTATTTTTGAGACTGCCTGCCACTTATTGGACACTGTTGCTCATTACTGATTGCTTTCCCATGTACTGACCTCTGCACTATCCCTGGCTCTGGCAAATAAAACTGTTTCTTATGCTAACCAGTCTTTTCTCTGTGTTGAGGTCTCAATCCATTGTCTACTCATAACATTGTGGCTCAGTGGACGCAAATTACAAATGCAAATTACATTAACAAATATGGATTTTATAGATTCTGGTATATCAGTATGTAGCAAAATGTGATTTTGTTTTAAGAATAATATTGTGTTCTGCCGAATGCTCATTTGGGCCAACAATGTAAATATTTTGAGGTCTTATAGGAAAATTAAATAATCTTTACTAACAGAGATGACATCGGAATGGCAATTACAACAAAGGTGAAAGAAGAAGAAAGCAGTGGACTGATTAAAAAAGACAAATACAAAAAAATGTACTCTTGACGTGTACAGGAACCCAAGGTGTACTGATGAAGGTAAATTGTAAATAAGTGGACTGTCACTGTTTATTTGTATGAAAATACAAACAAATTTGCATAATATTTTGCATAAACCAGTACAGCCACAAAAGCCACATGTTGTTGTTGGACATTCATGGTGAGCATTTGCAGACATCTGTCTTAAATTTTTTTATGGCTTTTAACATGGGCAGTAGAAATACTCCAGCTGTCAAACGGTAAAAATGTCCTATATGGATCATGTGATTATCTCTCAATCTGGTTGTGAAAAGCAGATAAGAGTCAAGGACTCTCTTTGGACAGGGCACCGGTCCCACACGTTTCTTTCCACATCCGATGCCAGTATCCATATATACAACCCCAATTCCAATGAAGTTGGGACATTGTGTAAAATGTAAATAAAAAGAGAATACAATGATTTGCAAATCGTCTTCAGCCTATATTCAATTGAATACACCACAAAGACAAGATATTTAATGTTCAAACTGAAAAACTTTGTTGTTTTTGTGCGAATATTTGCTCATTTTGAAATGGATGCCTGCAACACATTTCAGAAAAGCTGGAACAGTGGTATGTTTACCACTGTGTTACATCACCTTTCCTTCTAACAACACTTAATGAGCGTTTGGGAACTGAGGACACTAATTGTTGAAGCTTTGTAGGTGGAATTCTTTCTCATTCTTGCTTGATGTACAACTTCAGTTGTTCAACAGGCCGGGGTCTCCGTTGTCGTATTTTGTGCTACATAATGCGGCACAAATTTTCAATGGGCGACAGGTCTGGACTGCAGGCAGGACAGTCTAGTACCCGCACTCTTTTACTACGAAGCCATGCTGTTGTAACACGTGCAGAATGTGGCTTGGTATTGTCTTGCTGAAATAAGCAGGGATGTCCCTGAAAAAGACGTTGCTTGGATGGCAGCATGTGTTGCTCCAAAACCTGGATGTACCTTTCAGCATTGATGGTGCCATCACAGATGTGTAAGTTGTCCATGCCATGGGCACTAACACACCTCCATACCATCACAGATGCTGTCTTTTGAACTTTGCGCTGGTAACAATCTGGATGGTCCTTTTCCTCTTTTGTCCGGAGGACACGATGTCCATGATTTCCAAAAACAATTTGAAATGTGGACTCATCAGACCACAGCACACTTTTTCACTTCGCGTCTGTCCATTTCAAATGAGCTCGGGCCCAGAGAAGGCAACAGCGTTTCTGGATGGTGTTGATGTATGGCTTTAGCTATGCATGGTAGAGTTTTAACTTGCACTTGTAGATGTAGTGACAAACTGTGTTAACTGGCAATGGTGTTCCTAAGCCCATGCGGTAAGACCCTTTACACAATGATGTCTGTTTTTAATGAGGGCCACCTTGAGGGATCAAAGGTCACCGGTATTCAGTGTTGGTTTTCGGCCTTGCCACTTACATGTAGAAAGTTCTCAAGATTCTCTGAATCTTCTGATATTATATTATAGACTGTAGATGATGGAATCCCTAAATTCATTGTTTTTAAACTGTCAGACTATTTTTTCACACAGTTGTTCACAAAGTGGTGATCCTCGCCCCATCTTTCCTTGTGAACGGCGCAGCCTTTTAGGCATGCTCCTTTTATACCCAATCTACTCTCCTATTTTACTCTTCCTTTTTAGATATTTACCTCCGCCAAGGAGGTTATGTTTTCGGTCGAGTTTGTTTGTTTGTTCATTTGTTTGTTTGTCTGTCTGTTTGTCAGCAGGATAACTCAAAACTTTTTGAACAGATTTTGATGAAATTTTGTGGAGTGGTTGGAAATGACAAGTGGAACAAGTGATTAAATTTTAGTGGTAATCCGGATCACGATCCGGATCCAGGAATTTTTTAAAGGATTCTTCACCATTGCGGGATAGGGGGAATTTTGACATTCTAGTTTCTAACTCCACAAAAACAAGGCAGAAAGGCTTGAAAAAAATTAGGGTGTATCATAGTCAAATGTTCTATCAAATAACAAAGTTTGGTGATGATCGGATCCGGATTCCGATCTGGTGATCCAGAATATGCAAAAATATAGGGAAAATAGAAAATGTGTCAGTGTGAGGTGACAAATGAAACTAGAGATGCACAACTAACACCAAATTGTAGCTGAATCTGTACTGATTCAGTAAGGTGTCATCAGATTTGATGTAGCTTCAAATGTTATGGAGCTAGATCCAGAAGAAAACCGCCATTACCGAAAAATCGTTTTTATACAATAACTTTTGAACTAATAAAGACATAAAAGTGATTCCAAGTTCTAGTGGTATGTTTTCATGGTCAAGGATGTCAAATATACAGGAAAGAAAAAAAGTGTATGTATCATAGTTTTGGTTGTAACACTGAATTGTTGAATAGATCACTGTGCCAAGGAGGGAATCTCTTTAGGGTCAGTGACCCTATGGCCTTGTGTAGCACATGCAACACTTAAAAAATAGTTCTATTTCAGAATTTACTGTTATTTATTTAGAGAAGTGTTTCATAAATGTTAAAAAAAATCATATATTTGCAGTTTAGTTGAATAATAAATTTAATTTTGTCTCTTATTTGTTTTTGTCTATAAGCACATGCAATATCAATATCAGTGCTCAGATGACAGTAGCTTCTTTGAAAGGTGCAAGTTGCAATAAACTGTGATGCCAAGCGCTAAGGATACATGCTATCCAGTCACAGCAGATGAAACTTTTTTACTACTGCACTGTAAAAAAAATAGTTGAGAATACTTCAAATTTGCAGGCAACAGTCTGCACTAAGACGTTTATGTTGTGCCAATGATGAACTACGAGGGTAGGCTGAAAAGTTCTAAGGCTGACTATGATGCAGTTGTCGAATTGAACAAATTCAGGCTTATTTTTCTACATAGTCTCCCTGTAACTCCACACACTTCTTCCAGCGGTGCTTGAGTGGTTCGATTCCCTTGGCATAGAAGCTTTCATCTTGAGAGTCAAAATAGTCCTCAATGGCAGCCATCACCTCATCATTGCTCCAATAGTGCTTCCCAGCCAATTTTGTTTTCAGGTTTGGGAACAGATGAAAGTCCGAGGGTGCCAAGTCAGGGGAGTATGGTGGGTGATCTATCAGTTTGAATCCACACTCGTGGATAGTGGCCATGGCCACTGTTGACTTGTGAGCTGGGGCATTGTCTTGATGGAACAGCACCCCTTTCGTCAGTTTTCCTGGTCGCTTCTTTTTGATAGCCTCGCGTAACTGTCTCAGTAGGTTAGAATAGTACTGTCCATTTATGGTTTGTCCCTTTTCAAGATAGTCCACCAACACAATGCCCTTGGCATCCCAGAAAACTGAAACCATGATTTTCCCCGCAGACGAAACGACCTTGGCCTTCTTTGGAGGTGGTGACCTTGGGTGTTTCCACTGCATTGATTGTTTTTTTGTCTCTGGTTGAAAGTGGTGAACCCAACACTCATCCTGGGTAAGAAAACGTTCCATGTAATTGGCTGGATCCTCTTCAAATTGCGCCAAATTTGCCTTCAACATGACTAACCTGGTGCATTTCTGATCAGGCGTCAGAAGACGAGGCACCCACCGAACTGACACCTTTGACATTAAGTTCTTCATGCAGAATGTGTTCAATTCTCTCACGGGATATTCCCACAGCATCTGCTAGCTGATTAATCATCGATCATCTGTCGTCCATCACCATTTCATGAACAAGGTCAATGTTTTTCTGGGTTGTGGCTGTTGCAGGCCGCCCAGATTTTGGGTCGTCTTCAAGGCTCTCTCTGCCCCTCTTAAATTCAGCTGCCCACTTCTGCACTGTAGATATGGAGGGAGCTTCATCCCCTAATGTAGCAACCATATCCGCATGAATGTCCTTGGGCTTTAACCCCTTCTTATGCAGGTACTTAATCACACCGTGATGTCAGATTTTGTCCATTTTGCCGTTTCCCTTTACCACGAACTTTCAAACTTGGCTATGAACCACAAACTACCTCACAACCTGGAAGAAAATAACACAGTTAGTCATCAGAAGAGTTGAACTTAATGCATGCCAAGTTTTATTGAAATGGCATTTCTCCTTCTTGGTGAGCCTTAGAACTTTTCAGCCTACCCTCGTATATACTATAACATACGAGGGCTGTCCGTAAAGTATAGGCCCTTTTTATTTTTTCAAAAACTATATGGATTTCATTCATATGTTTTTACGTCAGACATGCTTGCACCCTCGTGCGCATGCGTGAGTTTTTCCATGCCTGTCGGTGACGTCATTCGCCTGTGAGCACTCCTTGTGGGAGGAGTCGTCCAGCCCCTCGTCGGAATTCCTTTCTCTGAGAAGTTGCTGAGAGACTGGCGCTTTGTTTGATCAAAATTTTTTCTAAACCTGTGAGACACATCGAAGTGGACATGGTTCGAAAAATTAAGCTGGTTTTCAGTGAAAATTTTAACAGCTGATGAGAGATTTTGAGGTGAGGTGTTTTTCCTGTGGCGGAGCGTCGCGGCGGCTGCGAGCCGACGCTGCAATCCGCCCGCACGTCTTTCATTAAAAAAATCTCCTTTAACAGTGGAATATCCGGATAAAATGCTGAAACCGACTTCTTCTGAAACGTCTCTGTTCTCTCACGACGTCCTGGATCAACAGAGCCTGAAATGTGGAGGTTTTAAGCTTGAAATAGGCTGATGACGCTGCCTGAGAGTGCTGCGCGACGTCTTGCACTGTGAAAAGTCCTTAAAGCGACAGAATCACCTCAAAATCTCTCATCAGCTGTTAAAATTTTCACTGAAGACCAGCTTAATTTTTCGAACCATGTCCACTTCGATGTGTCTCACAGGTTTAGAAAAAATTTTGATCAAACAAAGCGCCAGTCTCTCAGCAACTCCTAAGACAAAGGAATTCCGACGAGGGGCTGGACGACTCCTCCCACAAGGAGTGCTCACAGGCGAATGACGTCACCGACAGGCGTGGAAAAACTCACGCATGCGCACGAGGGTTCAAGCATGTCTGACGTAAAAACATATGAATGAAATCCATATAGTTTTTGAAAAAAATAAAAAGGACCTATACTTTACAGACAGACCTCGTATATTTCATCATCGGCACAACATAAAAGTCTTAGGGCAGACTCTTGCCTGCAAATTTGAAGTAGTCTAAGCTATTTTTTTTTTTACAGTGAACATCATTGTTAGACTTTTTAGGTTCAATGATTCCACGGCGTGTAGATGTTATGGCGTCAGTGACCCCATGGCCTTGGCGGAGGTTTGCACTCTTCGAGTGCTTCTAGTTAGATATACCTTTATATGCTAGCATAGTTCGACCTTCGAATTGGAATATAATATATAAGATATACCTTACTGAATTTTCATGACACTCACCTTGTTTCTGTGTAGGCTCTCAGTTGTCCATGTGGTTTCCATAGCAGAGAAGCTTGAATCTTCGACTGGACTGGGTTGCTTGACGTGAGGGCGTTTCGCTTCAAATCACAGAAGCTTCCTCAGCTAAAATTCTTGCTCTGGTAGTCTGACTTCTGTCTGACTTCTTGACTTGTAGAGAAGAAGAATAGACCAGAAGCCAACAAAAGCTGGAGTTTTTTAACCTAACCAGACCCCTCCTACCGAGAGGCCGACTGCTATAGGCTAGTGACTAAACAATAGCTCTAATTAGCACCTATTGTGCTCTAGTTAGCACTCTCCTAATGATGGGATGGAAGCCTCCCCTGATGGCTCCCTTGACTCACTCTCTTTGTCCAGGGACCATCGTGGGTACCCACGATGGTCTCTCCCTCATTTAGCAGGAGTAGGGGAAAAACTACAGAGGATCTTCAGACAGCACAAAATCCCAGTTTACTTTAAACCGGTTAACACCTTGAGACAGAAATTAGTTCACCCTAAGGACAGGATCCCTAGTTACAAACAGAGCAATGTAGTGTATTATATCAGATGTCAGGAAAACTGTAATGAACACTACACAGGTGAGACTAAGCAACCTTTAAACAAGAGGCTATACCAGCACCGCAGAGAGGTTGCCAGTGGACCTCAGTCTGCAGTTCATCTCCATCTGAAAGACACTAACCACACGTTTGAGAACAAGGAAGTTAAAATCTTAGCCAGAGAGAAGAAATGGTTTGAGAGAGGTGTCAAGGAAGCATTCTTTGTAAAACAGTTGAAACCCAGCCTTAACCGGGGGGGTGGGTCTCAGACACGCTTTGTCCCCTGTTTACAATGGGGTACTCAGGTCAAAGCAGTTTCAGTCTTTTGTTCATGGTAATGAGTCATTCACGTCATCAGGAGAGTCGTCAAGGGAGCCATCAGGTAAGGCTTCCATCGCATCATTAGGACTACTAGAGCACAATAGGTGCTAATTAGAGCTATTGTTTAGTCACTAGCCTATAGCAGTCAGCCTCTCGGTAGGGGGTCTGGTTAGGTTAAAAAAACTCCAGCTTTTGTTGGCTTCTGGTTTATTCTTCTCTACAAGAGTCAAGACAGAAGTCAGACTACCAGAGCAAGAATTTTAGCTGAGGAAGCTTCTGTGATTTGAAGCGAAACGTCCTCACATCAAGCAACCCAGTCCAGTCGAAGATTCAAGCTTCTCTACTATGACACTCACCTGTTTCCAGTTAACCTGTTCACCTGTGGAATGTTCCAAACAGGTGTTCTTTGAGCATTCATAAACTTTCTGTCTTTTGTTGCCCCGTCCCAGCTTTTTTGAAACATGTTGCAGGCATCCATTTCAAAATGAGCAAATCGTTGCACAAAAACAATAAAGTTGATCAGTTTGAACATTAAATATCTTGTCTTTGTGGAGTATTAAATTGAATGTAGGTTGAAGAGGATTTTCAAATCATTGTATTCTGTTTTTATTTACATTTCACATAACCTCCCAACTTCATTGGAATTGGCATTGTAGCTGGGTGAACCGGGATGTTGTAGATGAAGTGTCCAAGGACATAGGCATGAAGCACACACCTGGAATCGAACCCAAGGTTATATGCTGCTTGTCCTATTCCAGAGAGTCATCTGCTCTGGTGTCAAACAGCTGCATGTCATTTCTGCAAATAAATTTATTGCACCTTCAGGACTCTGCCAGTGGCAGGAAGAGGGTCAACTAAAAGGGCACTAAAAACAGAGGTGTTAAATCCAGCTTCAGAAAGTAAAAACCCTCCCATGTGTTGCTTCTACCTGTGCACCTAAAACAGGTGATCTCAATAATTAGCTTATCCACCTGCCTGAAGAGCTGAACTAATTACAATCATCTGGTTTATTAGGAACATGGAACAAATATGTGGCTGGACTTTTATTTTCTGAAGCTGGATTTGACACATCTGACTAAAAATATGTTGCTTGGATGCACATTCTTAAACGTTTTCTTAATGTAACCCATTCTGGCAGTTTTTTTTTTCTTTTTGACAGTGATGAGAAAGTGATGCCTCTTTAAATTTGTGTGAAAGAGATGAGGTACAAACACATCTCAGTGACAGCTGATGCTTTCTTCATTTCTGTTCGGCCATTCTCCTCCACATTTATTCCAGCTCGGTTGCCTGTTTATGCACAACTGTGTCTTGATAACAAGAGGCATTTTCAGACACGTGCTTTTTTGAGAAATACACTTATTGGTGCAAATGGGGCATATGCCCCCCTCCCCCACCAAATAAAAAGAAAGAAAAGATGAATGTGAGTAGAAATCCAAAAATAAGAGAAAAAAATATTCAAATCTGTCAGGTTTTAATTTGCTGCTTCAAAGAATGTGAGACAGAGTTGAAGACAATTATAGAAATAATAATAAATTAGTTCAGTGAAATGGTAAATGGTAAATGGACTGCATTTATATAGCACTTTTCCATCTGCATCAGACGCTCAAAGCGCTTTACAAATAATGCCTCACATTCACAATGATGTCAGGGTGCTGCCATACAAGGCACTCACTACACACTGGGAGCAACAGTGCATCCAGAAAGTATTCACAGCACATCACTTCTTCCACATTTTGTCTTGTTACAGTCTTATTCCAAAATGTATATATATTTTTTCCTCAAAATTCTACACACAATACCCCATAATGACAATATGAAAAAGTTTATTATGAGACATTCAATTCAAATTTATTAAAACAAAAGAAACAAAAACAAACAAAAAAGTAAGAAATCACATATACATAAGTATTCACAGCCTTTGCACGAAGCCCAGGGCAGCACGATGGATTAGTGGTTAGCACTGTTGCCTCACAGTGAGAAGGTCATGGGTTCAATTCCCGCCTCTGGCCTTTCTGTGTGGAGTTTCATGTTCTCCCTGTGTTTCCGTGGGTTTCCTCCAGATGCTCTGGTGTCCTCCCATCCAAAGACATGTGGGTTAGGTGGACTGGAATCTTTAAATTGTCCGTAGGTGTGCAAGGTGGGTGTGACTGTGTTGTTTGTCTGTTTGTGGCCCTGTGACAGACTGGCGTCCTGTCTGGGTTGTACCCCGTCTCGCGCTCTATGACTGGTGGGATAGGCTCCAGCCCCATGACCCTTAATTGGACTAAGTGGTTGAAGATGAGTGTGTGTGCATGAAGCCCAAAATTGAGCTCAGGCGTCTCTTGTTTCCACTGATCATTCTTGAGATGTTTCAACAGCTTAATTGGAGTCCACCTGGGGTAAATTCAGTTGATTGGACATGATTTGGAAAGGCACAAACACCTGTCTACATATAAGGTCCCACAGTTGACAGTGCAGAGCAGAAACCAAGCATGAAATCAGAATTGTCTGTAGACCTCAGAGACATGATTGTCTCGAGGTACAAATCTGGGGAAGGGTACAGAAACATTTCTGCTGCTTTAAAGGTCTCAAAGTGCACATCATCCATAAATGGAAGAAATTTGGGTCCACCAAGACTCTTCCTAGAGCTGGCTGCCCATCTAAACTGAGCGCTCAGGGGAGAAGCACCTTAGTCAGTGAGGTGACCAAGAACCCGATGGTCACTCTGTCAGAGCTCCAGCTTTCTTCTGTGGAGAGTGGAAATCCTTCCAGAAGGACAACAATCTCTCTAGCAGTCCACCAAACAGGCCTGTATGGTGGCGTGGCCAGACGGAAGCCACTCCTTAGGAAAAGGCACATGGCACCCCACCTTGAGTTTGCCAAAAGGTACCTGAAGGACTCTCAGCCCATGAGAAACAAAATTCTCTGCAGGACAATAACCCTAAGCACACAGCAAGATATCAAAGGAGTGGCTTCAGACAATTCTGAGAACGTTGCTGAGCAGCCCTGCAGAGCCCAGACCTGAATCCCATTGAACATTTCTGGAGAGATCTGAAAATGGCTGTGCACCGACGCTCCCATCCAACCTGTGGGAGCTTGAGAGGTGCTGCAAAGACGAATGGGCAAAGCTACCCAAAGATAGGTGCACCAAGCTTGTGACATCATATTCAAGAAAACATGAGGCTGTAATTGCTGCCAAAGTTACATCAACAAAGTACTGAGCAAAGGGTGTGAATACTGATGTACATGTGACTTGCTAGATTTTTATTTAATAAATTTGCAAAAATTTCAAAGTAACTTTTTTTCATGGTGTAATTTTGGAGTGTTGTGAGTAGAAGTTTGAAGGAAAAAAACTAATTTACTCTATTTTGGAATAAGGCTGGAACACAACAGATTGTGGACAAAAGCCCATGTGCTGTGAATATTTTTTGGATGCACTGTAAATAACAATAATTACATTTTGTAAGTTCATTTTTTTGTCACACAGTATTTATACAATTTGCCAGAATGTGTCCTGGAAATCATTTGCTGCACTCTGTACCTGTATTAATTGCACCTGTTTGAACTTGTTACCTGTATAAAAGAAACCTGTTCACACACTCAATCAATCACACTCCAACCTGTCTACCATAGCCAAGACCAAAGAGCTGTCTAAGGACACAGGGACAAAACTGTAGACCCTGCACAAGGCTGGGATGGACTACAGGACAACAGGCAAGCAGCTTGGTAGAAGACAACAACTGTTATGATTATTTATTAGAAAAAATTCAAGAAACATAAGATGACTGTCAATCTCCCTCAGTCTGTGATTCCATGCAAGATCTCACTTTGTAGGGTAAGATGATTCTGAGAAAGCTCAGAACTACACAGGAGGACCTGGTCAATGACCTGAAGAGAGCTGGGACCACAGTCACAAAGATTACATTAGTAACACATGATGCTGTCATGGTTTAAAATCCTGCAGGGCAGCAAGGTCCCCCTGCTCAAGCCAGCACATGTCCAGACCGGTTTGACGTTCATCCAGTGACCTTCTGGATGATCCAGAGGAGGCCTGGGAGAAGGTCATGTGGTCAGATGAGACCAGAATGGAGCTTTTTGGAATAAACTCCACTTACCATGTTTAGAGGATGAGTACCAACCCAAGAAAACCATCCCAACCGTGAAGCATGGGGGTGGCAACATCATACTCTGGGGGTGCTCTTCTGCAAAGGGGACAGGACGACTGCAAGGAAGGATGGATGGGGTTATGTATTGCGAGATTTTGGCAAACAACCTCCTTCCCTCAGTAAGAGCATTGAAGATGGGTCAAGGCTGGGTCTTCCAGCATGACAATGACCCCAAACACACAGCCAGGGCAACTAAGAGGGGCTCCGTAAGAAGCATTTCAAGGTCCTGGAGTGGCCTGGTCAGTCTCCAGACCTGAACTCAATAGAAAATCTTTGGAGGGATCTGAAACTCCGAACCTGAAAGATTTGGAGAAGATCTGTATTGGGGAGTGGACCAAAATCCCTGCTGCAGTGTGTGCAAACCTGGTGAAAAAACTACAGCAAACGTTTGACCTCTGTAATTGTTGGGTATTTTCTCCTCCAAACATTCTTAAAACTTTTAACAAGACAAACAGAGTCAAAAAACACCAGTGAGACAGAAAGTCAAATTTATCTCGCGAGGAGTGCAAACAGTCCGTACACGTAGTACCACTGAAAGCACTAAGGACTGCTGCGCCTGCTCACTCTTTTAATTATGAGAAAGCCCTACCCACATTGTGAAACTTGTCCTAAGGGGGGGGAAAGAACAGCGCATGACAAGTTTCTTCAAGTAAAACAAACACATGCGTCAATAAGTGCATCTGCGTGGAAAAACAGTTTCTTTAATCTTATCAATGGAGGTCAGCACATCTCGTTCGTACTGTTGCACTTATCATCTGTTCTGCATCTGCCTGGAGTGTCCTGTTCTTCACACTAAGCATCACATATCACAAGGCCATAATTTCACAACGGTCAAAACAACCTCCAGTTCTTTTACTCCCAGTTCAGACTGACCCCAGCATGCTAAAACAAAGTTGAATAACAAATACATTCTCAGGGTTACTTTTAAGACAGGTGCATAACAGCACAATAACGTTTTCATAAGAAAGAAGACAAAGGTACAAATGTTTAACAGTGATAACATATATATATATATATATATAAAATCCTTAACATTTCCCACCTGTTTATCGCCTGTTAAACATATAGTAGTAGTTATCACCTAGCTTAGCACTTCTTTCTTGAGATTTTCACTAAGAGGTTCATCATGGTACGTAAAGCATCTATTTCAGTGTTTTGAGCTGCTACTATTTTGTTCAGTTACATTCATGAACAGACCCAATCGATAATTCAGTGTTTCAATCATTAATGAATTTTTTTCCCACTCCTATCCAGGGGAACAATGAATGTGCTATTTTATCTCCTACAGACCACAATTTTTTGGTCCTTTGGTACATCCGAGCCCCACATGTGATCATGTAGTAACACATCTGGGTATATCAATCTCCTCCGTCTGGTGCTGCCATTCTTCTCTGTGGATGTCCTTGGCACTACCACATATGTATGGTCAGTCACCTGGGTAGGTGCACACACACCACCCCAATTTGGTGGGAGACTCATGTACAGTCTGGAACCACAAAGCCAATAGATGTCATCATACACCGGAGTACCATTTACAGGTGGTAGCAAAAACTTACTAACATAAGCACATGATTCATCCGTTCCCCATGGACAGGAGCCTGTATAATTACATCCCCGTCCAATGTGATGAAGATAAGTACCATCCACATATTATGTTTTGGTTAGGCTTAAATTATTTGATAAAACATATGTTTGGGTACACAGACGTTTCTTAATTTTACCTACAGTTTTATTCCCTGTCCCGTAAAAGCAAATTGGGAATGGCCGTTGTGATGACAATTTAACGTGATGATATTTTTGTGTTTCCCTTCAGTCTAGTCAATGGAGCAGCACTTGGGCACGCTTGTACGTCCTCTGTTGAAATCCCTATCATATAAGTGGTTGCACTGAGGCAAGTGGTGTTAGAACTGCCCCCGAAATACAGTTTGATTATGCATCCGTATGATAAGACATTCTGTCACCTTAGCAGGGTACGGTTAGCCGTCAGAGCTGGGTGTGTTGAGGATATAGGTATTTGCGAACAAACATAACAATTAGTAACGTAATTCCATAGCCAATAAATGAACATCTCTGTACCACAAATTAGTATGGTATATATGAGGGTGTCCATCTGTCTCATTCACATTATGATAAACCCTTCTGACGTTCTTGACGTTGTTCTCTGGCTCGGTCCACAGTGAGCTGCAATTCTTGGGTCAACCACCAGGCCAGGAATCCGAGGAGCACGAAACACACTAAGATCACAACGCAACCGGCTGCCCTACCAACAGTCCGGCAGCGGCGGCGCTGAGCACGCCGCTCCGGGGTCTGCTGTAGTTCAGTCATGATTGCTAGGTACAGTGTTGTTAACCACCTCACCTAATAGTGCAAGGATCTCCCTGCTTCACTGGCATTGAGACATCTATTGCTAATTAAATAGACTCCCTTTGTAGCCAGACTTCCCCTTACACTGTGGAGGCAGCCAACACACGCTGTATCTTACAGTGATGTATCACGTTGATCTCTCCGCTATCTTTACTGCAGTTGGTGTTGTTAACAGCACTTGGTATGGACCTTCCCAACGAGGACTGGACCAGTTCTTCCTCTTAATCACTCTGATGAACACCCAGTCTCCTGGCTAGACTACTGGAAGGCCGTCCTGTGGAAGATCAAAATTATTCGGCAGTAAATGTGTTTAAGTTATCTCTTTCTGTGTTAATGTCTTTTTCATAAAATTTGCTAATGTTTGTTCCTCATCTGCTGTTTTAGTATCCATGTCAAAATTGGTAGACGATATGGTCGTCCATAAAGTATCTCAAATGGTGTTAACCCTGATGGTGTTGGTGTTATTCTCATATACAATTTTACTAGGTCCAAACATTCAATCCAGGTTCGTTTTGTCTCTTCTATACATTTCCTTAATCTTATTTTTATTGTGCCCTTTGTCCTTTCCACTAATCCTGCACTGTGTGGATGATAAGCACAATGATTTTTGAGATTAATCTGTAGCGCTTCTCCTACGTATTGCACTATTGTATTAACAAAATGCGCTCCATTATCTGAATAGACTGTTTCTGGTATTCCAATCGCGGAATGATGTCTTTGCACAATGCTTTAGCCACTGTAAGTGCATCTGCATGTTTTGTGGGGAACAATTCTACCCATTTTGAGAACGCATCAATTATGACTAAACAAAATTCTTTTCCTTCATGTTTACTCAGCTGTATATAATCCATATACTTGAAAGGGATATTGTGGTGTTGAAAATTTGCCTCTTTGGGGTCTCAAATTGCCTTGTGAGTTGTGTTTTGCACATGTCATGCATGCTCTACAATGCTGTTTTGCATATGCATCGAACCCATAAAGACAAAAAATAGATTGTAATTGCGATATCATACCCCCTGATGAGACATGCGTCACGCCATGGCTCATGATAGCTGCCCATTTAAACATATTTTTTGGCAATATGGGTTTCTTTTGTGGTCATAAGTACAAATCATTTGCATATGTAGCTCCTTTATTTAACCACATTTGTTTTTCTTTTTCAGTTGCCTGCTGTTGCATGTCAGCAAGCAGTGTATGACCTAAATGCAAATCCGGAGGGGTTTCCTGTACAACAAAATAGAAGAAGCTGCTGCCGCCTTCGCAGCTCTGTCAGCAAATCATTTCCTTGTGAAACTATATCAGAGCCTTTGGTGTGAGCCGCACATTTGCATATAGCAATTTGTTTAGGCAATTTCACAGCTTTCAGTAGTGCAGTTAGGAGTGTGGCATGAGTCACTGGCTTTCCAGATGATGTCACCATTCCACGCTCTTCCCACAGTTTTGCAAACACATGCACTGTGCTGAAAGCGTACTGGCTGTCTGTATAAATTGTTACAGCCGTACCTTTAAACAGATAGCAAGCTGCAGTTAAAGCAACCAATTCAGCTGCTTGTGCTGAAAATAACGATGGTAATGAAGCAGAATCCAATACTTCTGAATTTGTGACAACAGCATATCCAGATTGTGTTTGTCCATAATCATTTTTATTGGACGAACCATCCACATACACAATTGTACTGTTTGGGATGGGTGTGTCCTGGAGGTCTGGGCGTGCTTTCATACAGGCTGTTGCTACATCAAGACAATTGTGCGGCTCGCCATCCTCAGGTAAAGGTATCAATGTGGATGGATTCAATGTTGTACAGCGCTCTACCGTAAGGTGTGGTTGTGATAATAGCAAGGACATGCACGAAAGATGTCTTGCTGGGGACAAAAGCTCATGTTTGTCTGCAACAGGAGTGCAGAAACTGCATGTGGAACTTTCAATGTCAGCTGATGGAACAGAACAACATTACTACTACTTTGAATAGCCATGGAGGCTGCAATTACAGCGCGTACACATGGTGGCAAAGCACGTGCTACTGCATCCAATTTAGATGAGTAGTAGGCAACTGGCCTTAATTTTGAGCCATACACTTGTACCAAAACACTAGTCATGAACTTATTCTTACAATCAACTGTTTGAATGAATGGTTTACTATAATCTGGTAGTGCCAAAACTGTGGATGACACTAATGTTTGTTTTACTTTTACAAAAGCTTCCTCAGCTTCTTTGTTCCATTCCAACAGGGTTGACATTGAAATATCATCTTTGTACATCAAATCAGAAAGTGGACTAGTCAATTCTGCATAGCAAGGAATCCATGCCCTGCAGTAATTAGTCAGTCCAAGAAATGACATCATCTGTCTTTTAGTTTGTGGTTTTGGAGCATATAAAATCGCTTCCTTCCTGTCAGACAGGATAGTACGCCCTGTGGCTGATAATTCATGTCCTAAATATTTTACTTTATCCCTACACAACCTGAACTTTGATTTACTCACTTTGTGGCCATTATTAAATAAGAAACACAATAATGCTACTGTGTCAGTTATGCAGTTTTCTCGTGTGTCAGAGGCAATCAGAATGTCATCAACATACACTAATAGTTGGCTATCTGCCGGTGGAACGAAATTGGCTAAACATGCTGACATGACTTGAGAATAAATAGTTGGACTCTCTGCGTAACCCTGCGGTAATCTGGTAAATGTATATCGTTGTCCTTTAAAGGTAAAAGCAAACCAGAATTGACTATCTGGGTGTACTGGCACAGAGAAAAATGCATTACTTATGTCAATTACAGAGAAACTATTAGAATTTGGTCTCAGCGAATTTAACAAGGTGTGTGGATCTGGAACACATGGTGCTCTTTTAATTACAGCAGTATTTACTGCCTGCAGATCTTGAATCATTCTCCACCCCACTGAGGGGCGGAGCCTTTTTTACAGGAAATATGGGTGTTGTTACATGGTGAATCTGGACATGGCACTATTACTCCTGCTGTTAACAAATCCTCTATTACTGGCCTAATTCCTTCAATGCATCAGGTTCAATGGATATTGTCTTACACATGGTCTGTATTCTGTTTTTGGTCTTATAACTACAGGTTGTGCATTTTTAATCAGTCCTACGTCTGAAGGACCTGTTGTCCACAATCCTGATGGTACTGAAGAAAGAAGATCATCTTCTTCAGTACTCAACTGAAACACTCAGGATTGTGAAGTGGACACATCAATATGTGTTCCGGCTGTCAGCACTAATGAGGCATTAACTGGCACTTTATACAATTAGTTGATGGACTGAACTCCGTTCGTGGTCCAACTCTGCTCCAATCAGTGGCTGACAAAGCTGTTATGACTGTCAGTCCCAAATCTTGCCATTCTGTCAAATATGGTTTACAAAGTGACACATGTAATGGCATACCTGTGAATCTCAATTTTAAAACATCTTCAGTGGCACCTGTCACTGTTATGACAGCTGTTGAGTTGCCATCATGAATCAAATCTGTCATTGTCAGCTTCACAGGTGAAATGTTTTTCAATTTGTTTTTCATACACTGGTGTTCCTGGCAATATGCCACTGTGGACCTTAAATACACTCTCAAATCTGCATCTAAACTCTGTCCATGGCTCTCCTTCTTTCTGAGCTGTCCTGGTAATTTCAGTATAATTTATTTTATACTGAAAATCAAGTTCCCTGACTCGATTCCCGGTCAGGGAACCAATGATATCGCAATTACAATCTATTTTTTGTCTTTATGGGTTCGATGCATATGCAAAACAGCATTGTAGAGCATGCATGACATGTGCAAAACACAACTCACAAGGCAATTTGAGACCCCAAAGAGGCAAATTTCCAACACCACAATATCCCTTTCAAGTATATGGATTATATACAGCTGAGTAAACATGAAGGAAAAGAATTTTGTTTAGTCATAATTGATGCGTTCTCAAAATGGGTAGAATTGTTCCCCACAAAACATGCAGATGCACTTACAGTGGCTAAAGCATTGTGCAAAGACATCATTCCACGATTGGAATACCAGAAACAGTCTATTCAGATAATGGAGCGCATTTTGTTAATACAATAGTGCAATACGTAGGAGAAGCGCTACAGATTAATCTCAAAAATCATTGTGCTTATCATCCACACAGTGCAGGATTAGTGGAAAGGACAAAGGGCACAATAAAAATAAGATTAAGGAAATGTATATAAGAGACAAAACGAACCTGGATTGAATGTTTGGACCTAGTAAATTGTATATGAGAATAACACCAACACCATCAGGGTTAACACCATTTGAGATACTTTATGGACGACCATATCGTCTACCAATTTTGACATGGATACTAAAACAGCAGATGAGGAACAAACATTAGCAAATTTTATGAAAAAGACATTAACACAGAAAGAGATAACTTAAACACATTTACTGCCGAATAATTTTGATCTTCCACAGGACGGCCTTCCAGTAGTCTAGCCAGGAGACTGGGTGTTCATCAGAGTGATTAAGAGGAAGAACTGGTCCAGTCCTCGTTGGGAAGGTCCATACCAAGTGCTGTTAACAACACCAACTGCAGTAAAGATAGCGGAGAGATCAACGTGGATACATCACTGTAAGATACAGCGTGTGTTGGCTGCCTCCACAGTGTAAGGGGAAGTCTGGCTACAAAGGGAGTCTATTTAATTAGCAATAGATTGTCTCAATGCCAGTGAAGCAGGGAGATCCTTGCACTATTAGGTGAGGTGGTTAACAACACTGTATCCTAGCAATCATGACTGAACTACAGCAGACCCCGGAGCGGCGTGCTCAGCGCCGCCGCTGCCGGACTGTTGGTAGGGCAGCCGGTTGCGTTGTGATCTTAGTGTGTTTCGTGCTCCTCGGATTCCTGGCCTGGTGGTTGACCCAAGAATTGCAGCTCACTGTGGACCGAGCCAGAGAACAACGCAAGCAACGTCAGAAGAGGTTTATTCATAATGTGAATGAGACAGATGGACACCCTCATATATACCATACTAATTTGTGGTACAGAGATGTTCATTATTGGCTATGGAATTACGTTACTAATTGTTATGTTTGTTCACAAATACCTATATCCTCAACACACCCAGCTCTGACGGCTAAACCGTACCCTGCTAGGGTGACAGAATGTCTTATCATACGGATGCATAATCAAACTGTATTTCGGGGGCAGTTCTAACACCACTTGCCTCAGTGCAACCACTTATATGATAGGGATTTCAACAGAGGACGTACAAGCGTGCCCAAGTGCTGCTCCATTGACTAGACTGAAGGGAAACGCAAAAATATCATCACGTTAAATTGTCATCACAACGGCCATTCCCAATTTGCTTTTACGGGACAGGGAATAAAACTGTAGGTAAAATTAAGAAACATCTGTGTACCCAAACGTATGTTTTATCAAATAATTTAAGCCTAACCAAAACATAATATGTGGATGGTACTTATCTTCATCACATTGGACGGGGATGTAATTATACAGGCTCCTGTCCATGGGGAACGGATGAATCATGTGCTTATGTTAGTAAGTTTTTGCTACCACCTGTAAATGGTACTCCGGTGTATGATGACATCTATTGGCTTTGTGGTTCCAGACTGTACATGAGTCTCCCACCAAATTGGGGTGGTGTGTGTGCACCTACCCAGGTGACTGACCATACATATGTGGTAGTGCCAAGGACCTCCACAGAGAAGAATGGCAGCACCAGACGGAGGAGATTGATATACCCAGATGTGTTACTACATGATCACATGTGGGGCTCGGATGTACCAAGGGACCAAAAAATTGTGGTCTGTAGGAGATAAAATAGCACATTCATTGTTCCCCTGGATAGGAGTGGGAAAAAAATTCATTAATGATTGAAACACTGAATTATCGATTGGGTCTGTTCATGAATGTAACTGAACAAAATAGTAGCAGCTCAAAACACTGAAATAGATGCTTTACGTACCATGATGAACCTCTTAGTGAAAATCTCAAGAAAGAAGTGCTAAGCTAGGTGATAACTACTACTATATGTTTAACAGGCGATAAACAGGTGGGAAATGTTAAGGATTTTATATATATATATATATATATATGTTATCACTGTTAAACATTTGTACCTTTGTCTTCTTTCTTATGAAAACGTTATTGTGCTGTTATGCACCTGTCTTAAAAGTAACCCTGAGAATGTATTTGTTATTCAACTTTGTTTTAGCATGCTGGGGTCAGTCTGAACTGGGAGTAAAAGAACTGGAGGTTGTTTTGACCGTTGTGAAATTATGGCCTTGTGATATGTGATGCTTAGTGTGAAGAACAGGACACTCCAGGCAGATGCAGAACAGATGATAAGTGCAACAGACGAACGAGATGTGCTGACCTCCATTGATAAGATTAAAGAAACTGTTTTTCCACGCAGATGCACTTATTGACGCATGTGTTTGTTTTACTTGAAGAAACTTGTCATGCGCTGTTCTTTCCCCCCCCTTAGGACAAGTTTCACAATGTGGGTAGGGCTTTCTCATAATAAAAAGAGTGAGCAGGCGCAGCAGTCCTTAGTGCTTTCAGTGGTACTACGTGTACGGACTGTTTGCACTCCTCGTGAGATAAATTTGACTTTCTGTCTCACTGGTGTTTTTTGACTCTGTTTGTCTTGTTAAAAGTTTTAAGAATGTTTGGAGGAGAAAATACCCAACATTGACTTGGTTCCTACTGCTAAGTCATAATGCTGTGGTTCGTCCTCTACCTGAGGATATAATGATTTTCCAGACGGTCCTGCCGCCTGTTTCTGAGGTTCTTGTGGTTCTTGTTGTACTATTACATTTTTCTCTGCTTTCCCTACTCCTTTCTCTTTCCTCATTTTTTCTAGTCTCCTTTTCTCTGCTTCCTCCTCCCAAAACGCCACTAAATCACCCCCTACTTGCTGTTTTTTTTTTTTTTTTCTCATCACCTTTATGTTCTTTTTCTAACTTTTCCTTCAACTTCTGAATACTAGTCAGGTTCAGTCGTCCGTCAAAGTCATGTTTATTAATCCAGGTCTCCAATTTCTTAGTTGCTCTTGGATTTTTTTGCTTCCATAAATTTCCAGTCGTCAGTTGATAAATTTTCCTTATTTTTAGACGTCTTACCCCCCATTTTTATTATCCCTTGTTATAATTTGGACTTCAGACGGGGGCACACCTAGGGTGTTCTAAATCTGAAGTTTTCACTTTCTTTGGACGTGACAATTAATTTGCCGTCGTGTGGTTGATTCCTTTCACCTCCCCGTAGGAAGCGGAATCACTTGCCTCTGCTTCCACACACGGTTGTCACTAACGTTGTCCAAAGTATTACACTTTCACACTTTTATTCCCAAAACCGGTATTACTTCGTATTTAAAACAGAGGAGTCCGTACCCTCCTTCCGGAATTTAACTACGTGTGCTCGTCGCAACCGTAGAGGAGTCCGCCCTCCTCGCGGAGTTTAACTGCTTTACATTAACAGACGATTCCACGCCATCGCTTACGGAGTTTAACTGTTTATGTGATCACACTTTTATCCCCTACCGGTACGCGTATATAAACAGAGGAGTCCGCACCCTCCTTCGGAATTTAACTACGTGCGTTCCTCGCCATCGTAAAGGAGTCCGACCTCCTTACAGAGTTTAACTGTGTTTCATTAACAGATGATTCTGTATCATCGCTTGCGGAATTTAACTGTTTATGTGATCTGATCACCACTCACTCAGTACTGTTACAAAGAAATTTTACTCACTGACTCGACTTCCTGTCTGTCTTCTTCGGGAAAATCTCGTTAACCAGACGATGCCAATGGCGGTCGACAATTGCAGACACGATCAATCGATCAAACCTTGGCCAAGGATTTACGTCTGGACTTGGCGACCCCCGCCGGACACCTCCGGTATTGTTGAGATCCCGGACGAGCCCCCAGTCAATGTTGGGTATTTTCTCCTCCAAACATTCTTAAAACTTTTAACAAGACAAACAGTCAAAAAACACCAGTGAGACAGAAAGTCAAATTTATCTGTTCTTCACACTAAGCATCACATATCACAAGGCCATAATTTCACAACGGTCAAAACAACCTCCAGTTCTTTTACTCCCAGTTCAGACTGACCCCAGCATGCTAAAACAAAGTTGAATAACAAATACATTCTCAGGGTTACTTTTAAGACAGGTGCATAACAGCACAATAACGTTTTCATAAGAAAGAAGACAAAGGTACAAATGTTTAACAGTGATAACATATATATATATAAAATCCTTAACAGTAATTGCAAATAAAGGCTACTGTACCAAATATTAACATTGATTTTCACAGGTGTTCAAATACTTATTTGCAGCAGTAACATACAAATAAATAATTAAAAAAATCATACATTGTGATTCCGGATTTTTTTTTAGATTATGTCTCTCACAGTGGACATGCACCTAAGATGAAAATTTCAGGCCCCTCCATGATTTCTAAGTGGGGGAACTTGCAAAACCGCAGGGTGTTCAAATACTTATTTTCCTCACTGTACCTGTTATCAGGTACCACATCACTGAAACACTCACCAGATTATTTCATTTACCTGCCTGATTTGTGTTGTTGTTCCTGGTTTCCTGTTTGTTTTTAATGAAGTCACAAAGCGGAAAGAGGCTACTGTAATTCCCGTGTCGGCCTGTTTGTCTGTCAGCAGCAATATCTTCAAAATGCAAAGAACAACTTCAGTTCAACTTGGTGAATATGCTCAGTGGACTGTCCTCTCATAATACAGATTTTGCTAGTCATGTTTATAGGTTGGGTGGCATGGTGGCTTAGTGGTTAGCACTGATCCTGGGATCGCTTCCCACCTGATCCTTTCTATGTGGAGTTTGTTTCTCCCTGTGGTTGCGTCGGTTCCCTCCAGGTGCTCCAGCTTCCTCCCACTTGCAAAGACATGCAGGTTAGATGAATTTTTGACATTTTAATAATGTTATGACACAGACTGGTTAACATTGTGGGAACATTAGTTGGTAACGTTACACTAACATCCTCATGTGTAGCTTTTCCTTGGTTATTAGAATGTTCTGGAAAATGAAAGACGGTGGAAATTGGACATAGAACAGAAAGTTCATGGTGAGCGCAGATGCACAGTAATTTTTCAAGGCATTTCGGACACTGAGGAAATGTCATGAAAGCTGTCATGAAACTCCTCCTACATCAAATTCAAATTTATTAATTTATATCGCGCCAATTCAAGATAAAATTGCCTCAAGGTGCTTCACACAACACAAAAACACAATAAAAAGAATTCAAAGATTAAAACATGACAAAAAAGCAACCCATAAAAAGTACAAATAATAAAAATATAATATACATAATAATGTACATAAAATGCTAATGATTAAACTGGGGAAATAGGTGGGTCTTAAGTCTTGATTTAAAAGTCTCCACAGCGTTTGATTGTCTTATGTGACCTGGGAGAGGGTTCCACAGTGCATGGGCATGATAAGAAAAAGCCCTGTGACCGGCAGTCTTTTTATTTGCCTTGGGAACACAGAGCAGTCCTGTACCCTGTGAACGCAGGGCACGAGCCGGCACATAGGGCTCAACCAGGCCAGCCAGGTAGCGAGGTGCCAGTCCATGAACACATTTATAGGCCAGCAACAGAACCTTAAAATCTGATCTCGCAGAGACAGGAAGCCAGTGAAGGGATGCCAAAATGAGTGAAATATGAGCAAACTTTCTGCTTCGTGTCAAGAGTCTGGCAGCAGCATTTTGAACCAGTTGAAGTCCCCTCGTGCTGGACTGTGGTAAACCAGAAAACAAAGCACTGCAGTAGTCCAATCTAGAAGAGACAAATGCATGCATCAAAGTCTCAGCATCAGACATAGACAGAATGGAATGAATCTTTGCTATACTTTGCAGATGGAAGAAAGCAGTCCTCACATTGTCTCTAATGTGGAGGTCAAAGGACAACGTAGGATCAAAAATTACCCCAAGGTTCCTCACTTTGTCCGTATGATGTATAACACACGAACCTAGGCTAAGCGCTAACTGGTCAAATTGATGCCAATGCCTCACTGGATCAAGAACCATCATTTCAGTCTCATCAGAGTTTAATAGTAGGACGTTACTAGACATCCAATTTCTCACTGATACAAGGCAATCTTTTAAAGATTTTATGTGAATGAGATGACCAGCAGTTATCAGCATGTACAATTGAGTATCATCAGCATAGCAATGAAAGGCAATCCCAAAACGCCGCAGTATATGCCCAAGGGGTGCTACATAAAGGGAGAAAAGCAGGGGGCCTAGAACGGATCCAAATGGAACCCCAAATTTCATGTCACTAAGGTTAGAGGTAGTGTTATTATACAAAACACAATGAGAACGATTGGACAGGTATGATATCAACCATGCCAGGGCACTTCCAGTAATCCCCCAAAGATTCTCCAGCCAATCGAGTAAAATATGATGATCCACTGTATCAAACGCAGCACTAAGATCTAGCAGCACCCAAAACCGTAGTGGTGCCCGAGTCAATTGCTTGCAAGAGGTCATTCACTACTTTTGTGAGCGCTGTCTCAGTGCAGTGAATTTTTCTAAAAACGGACTGCAATGGCTCAAAAAGATGATTCTTCTCAGGTTTGGATGACAGGACAGGCAGGATGCAGGTACACAGCTTAGTGGCGTAAAATCATTTATTTGAGTTCCAGGCTGAGGTCGGTACACAGAAAAGCAGTCAGCACAGAGCACCAAGATCAAGAAAATCAGGCTAAAGGCGTGGTTGAGGTACATAAGCAGGTGGTCAGAACACACAGAGAGGCAATCAGAGCAAGACAAAAAGATAAGGACAAGGCTGGAAAGAGGCACTAGGCACATCGATCTGGCAAAGGACAAGGGCAAACAGTGAGACTTATAAAGCACCCAGGTTATTAACTGCAAATCAGGAACAGGTGTGTTGGAGAAGCTCCCAGAACCGGGGTGTGGCCAGACAGAGAGAAACACCCACCACCAAAAGCCCAGAGAGAAAAGCAAGAAACAACAGGACAGGGAAAACCCAAGCAGAAAGAAAGAACAGAGACAGAGCCAGAGACAGAACACAACCACAACCCACAACCCCAGGAACCTGACAATTCTCAGTAAGGTGGTCCACGAGCTGCCATGAAACCACTGTTTCCAGAATTTTAGAACAAAATGATAGATTTGATATTGACTTATAATTTGTCAATACACTAGGATCAAGTTAGATTTCTTAAGTAATGGTTTAATCACTGCAGATTTAAAACATTTAGGAACAGATCCAGAAGTTAATCAGAGATTAATAATTTCCAGCACAGTTGGCCCAAGAATGGGCCATAAGTCCTTAAACAGTTTTGTTAGTATAGGATCAAATAAACAGGTTGTGCTTTTTGTGGACATCACGAGTTTTGTCAGCGCGCCTAGTGAGATACTATCAAATTCTGTAAATCTTGGTAACACCTCAAAGGTAGCACCCACTTCCATAGAAGGGTGTAGTGGCTGGGCCAAGGTGCGCTGAGATATACTATATTTCTATATTACTCAAAATAGTCCAAGAAAAGGGAATGTGACTAAGAGGTGGCTGTCCATGAATGAGTATTGCTACCGTGTCAAACAAAAACTTTGAATTATGCTTGTTTTTATTAATCAAATCAGAATAATGCCACACAAGGTGGAACACCTCTCATGTGGAGCTCCACCACTTCCATTCCAAACCTCAAGCCTTCTACGGGAGATCACCCAAGTAACCATTGAACCAAGACCACTGTGCCTTGGGAAAGCATGGCCTTAATCAAGAGGGCACAATCTTATCAATTATAGTTTTAAGGTCTAAATTTAAACTATCTGCAAGACCAGAATCTCCATCTATCATCGGATTTGCACGTCACTTGAGCCATGAAAATCTAAAGGTGCATTTACACATAACCAAGACACGTTATGAATGTCATTTTTCTGTCATTCGTGACACATTCCTGACATTCTTAATGTGACTTAACGTATCTGAATAGGTTTCTTAATAGTGCGTGTTGGTGCGTGATATTCTTGATATTCGTGGAGCATGTTTTTGCCTGTCAAAAAATCTTCCACGAATGTCACACACCACCCTCATTTCGTCTCACGTCGTGGAGATCGCAACTGAGCATATTGATCCGTCTTGATGAGTATTGATCCTTAATAGAATGTGACAACATTCGTAGTGGTTCCTGTGATGGTTCTTGGAGCCAAAACTGTCACGCGTTATTACGAAGTGACACGGAAACTGTCAAGTTTTGACACGACTTGTAACTTGGCATCACATTTCACTGCGCGCCACGACGAATCCGTTTTCTGTCACGTGCGCACAATTAAACTCGGCTCAAAATATCATTCCACGGTTCCTGCTGAAGCTCCTCAGGATGCTCCTGCAGGTGTTCCACCTGCTGTTGTAACCAATGAGCGGGAGAACGAGTCTGAGCCAGAGGAACCAGAGGAGCGAGACTCACGTGCAGCCAGACATCTCTGCACCTCCTCCAGTCCGGCGGAGGAAGAAGTGTACGCACAATTAAACCCTGCTGCACCGCATTCAGTTTGATTGCAGACACCAAGTCGGCTAAAAGTCTAATTTCAGTGCTCTTCAGCGCACTCCTGCAGGTGTTCCACCTGCTGCATGTGCCTGATGTTTGGGAAAATGCGCGAGACGAGAACCGCATGAAGCCACACATCTGGCTCTGTCCTCCTCTTCCTCTCTGCACCACTCCATGGCACAGAGCCCAACTACGCATGCAGTCACAAAGTTCTTCTGAAAAACTGTAGCGATCTGAATTCGGTTGGATGAATATGGGTGTGTGTATGGAGACAATTCACCTCGTTCACAACATGACAGAACTTAACGATGCGTTGTTACGTGCAATAGCATGCAACAATGCAGAACACTATTCTTGACTGCGTAATGGTTCCTGATAATTCTCCAGCAACACGTGCCATTAATCGTAACGTGTGGTAACAGGTTGCAGCAGTTCCTGAGGACACCTGACACCTCTGCGCCGAATCATCACATTCATGATCAGCGGCCAAGAATGTGTACTTCGTGGCATTCGTGACTTGTCGTCATTATGTGTAAACGTAGCATAAAGAATTCCCAAAGGTCTTGTGTTCACTACATCTGCTCTCAAAAAAAAAAAAAAAAAAAGGCTAACAGCCCAGGTAATGCTTTAATAATCTTATGAGAATGTTTGGTTAAAGCTATGAGAACATTAGTTCATATTGTTACAGTAACGTTATTATGCAGAGATTTTCTTAGGTTGTTAGACTGTTTTGGAAAAATGTTACCTCGGAATGTTCTGGGAACGTTCCAGTGGTTAGAACGTTGTCATGCAACATAACCAAAAGAGAACCATAGACAAATCTGGGAGACTTCCCCATGACTTTTTATTGACATATGCGGGTATAGAAAACTAATGCATTTTCATATTTATTTAAGCTGTGGTGCAGACATTATTCACAACTCTTCTTGTATTACTGTGGCCGCCGTTTACCTTAAATGTGCTTTATCACCACATTCGGAGCGGGAATCACACACAGTAAATTTACGATATATCAGAAAGTATTGGCTGTTTGAGAGAGGCTCAGTGCTGTGTGACAAATGAGTTTGAAGCTGCAGATGTAGCAGCAACAATAACTAGTAATTTTGCTTTGCTCATGATGACTCCAGTAAAAATGTTTTTCTCCACCAGTCATTTCATCAAATTGTCTTGAAATGCCAGTGAAAGATCACTTGTTGAAAGCCATTTTCACTGTCTCCTCTTCTTGAACCTTCCATTTTTCTAAGGATCAGCTGATTTTCTTTTACCGCAGCAACAGTGTGTAAAATTACACATAATTGATTGATGGTATATAGTCTGGATAAATGATTCTGCATGATTGCTTTTGTAAGAAAACACCCGTTTTGTCAAAACTGGGTGTACTGATGCTATCAAAGCTATTGCAGAAAAGGTGCAGAATCAACAAAATCCTAATTTTAAGAAGAGAGAGGGGGGACAAGGGGAAAGAAATAACAGAAAGAAAGTAAATATATATTTTTGTGAGTTACCTTAACACAAAAGCATACACTATCACATACACACCGGTGTATATATATTTTCTCTTTGTAGCTCTCTGTCTTTCTTACACTCAGACAAATCCACACACCTTTATTCCCTCTACAGTAGGGGGACATTTATTCTGATTATGTTGGGCCCTGGAGATCGAAGATTGTAGTAATCAGAAAACTGGCCAGGCATCTATCACTGCACCAACCAATCAAACAACCTGGTCCACCAGCAGCAGCGCATGGCAAAAATTACACCGAAATGATTCCAGCTGCTGTGTGTGCCAGTGTGTATGTGTGATTTTTACACCTCTGTCCTTTATGAGGACAAGTTTTAAAAAGATGAACGTTTTGAAGAATGAAGTTGTGTTGGTCCACACCGACATACATTGATATGTACAGCATCAACTAAAGGTTAACGTTAGTTTAAGATAATTTTATCATATGGGGTTAAGGGGATGGAGCTGTTAAAATTAGTTTTTGAGAGGTCCTTACAAGAACATGTCGTGTGTTTGTGTGTCCAGGGAGTACAAAGCTATTTGTTTTAGCTGATGATGAAGGTGGCTGTAGATTTGGGGAGACAGTATAGGATTTATGAGATGTTCTGTGAAACGAGTTGACCACCGGTGTTGCTGCTACCCTAAAGGTGGCAGAATGCTTCAAGGATACAAGTGAGGGAAACATGGTTGCTGTTGAAAAAAGCAAGAAGCACCAGGAAAGACACACGAGGAAGGGCAAAATAATGCTACAAGCTTCACAAAAATGTAGTTTGCACCAATAGTCTTGCTTGTTGTCCCACATTAAGTATGGTGGTGCAAGCATTTACCAGACCAGCTGCGCCCCATTCTCCATGTACATCTAGAGTTGTATCAGGATGGGCTTCAGGCTTAATCCCAGTTTCAAATTAACACACAAGTCCATGCATGAACCACGTTGGCAACCACTAGCAAAAGAGGAGCTCCCAAAATCAAGTGTGGAGTTGCTCATGTTGTGTATGTGTGAAACCTTGTCCATTACTGATTTAGGGGAGTTTTGTGGTGCCGAATCTGAGTCTGAGCTCAGACTTCCTCAATCACTTTACGTTTTTTTTGCAATCTCCATGTTCTGTATTGATGAATGATGCAAAAGTTGCTCATTCACTCACGAGTTTGACGCCATTAATCATGCACAAAAGCAGCTTCGCGACATGTGAACAAGAGCTGTTCAGATTCAGCACCCCAAAATTATCCTAAATCAGTTCTCAAAGTCCATACAAAAAAACATAAAATTTGTTGAAATTTTGTTGTTTGATTGCACCAAACTTCATATGTTGATATGATCTATCTATTATGTTTCACCTGGCAGCATCAGGTAGGTGTTTATTTTGAGAGGTGTGGATGGACCAGTTATCTGCCTGAGTGGTTGCCATTCAGGGTCCAAGGTTCTTTTTTTTTTTTCATAGTGGTGTGGATGAGGCAACACGTGGCACCAGTGCATAGTTCCAGACCATACCGGACCTTCTTATTAATCTCTAGTCCTCTGTCTACCAAATCCCTTCAATTTCAATTTTTCAATTTATTTTCATTTATATAGCGCCAAATGACAACAGAGTTGCCTCAAGGTGCTTCACACAAGTAACTTTCTACCTACCTTTCCATTCTCATGCTACACCACATAATGTCATCTCTAAAACGTTTGCTAAATGGAGACTTTAAACCGCAAAGATGACCTCTGGTGCAGAATTAATCTAACTGGAACCTTGTCCATTACTCAAAATCTAACCTAGGACGTCACTCCCTCATAGATGTCCTGAACAATCCTTACATATTTCACTGATACTTCATTATTCCTCATTCCTTCAAAACATTTTGATGTGACACCTTGTCAGAAGCCGCTTCCAATCAGTAAACACCATTTGTGAAACATATTCTCTGTGTATTACTTCATAGTGAGTAAAAGCTTTTAATACTCAAGTAATGAACAAACTGGCATTGAGTTTTATTCATGGCACCCCCTAACTAGTGAATGAAGTAATTTCCTATTCAATCACCATTATTAAACAGCAGTAAGTAACTCAGTGGGTTAGTAGCTGGGCTGTCAATTTGTCAACCAATGGTTGATTCCTGGTTACACTTACCTGTCTGTGTCCTTGAATAAGACACTGAATCTGCATTATCTCAGTCCACCCAGCTCTAAATGAGTACCCACCTTGGCTGAGGGAATTACCTGTGTCTGACTCGTGTCTCTTCCAGGTGGGAGTCATAGGCTCTTATTCGCGTCACCCTATGGAATCTGGAGATAAGCGCTGCCAGTAAAGGGCTTCAGGGCCTACAGTGAGGAAAATAAGTATTTGAACACCCTGCAATTTTGCAAGTTCTCCCACTTAAAATTATGGCTATTTATGTAGCTAACGACCTCAAATAAGTGCTTCTAATTTGGAATAATAAGTGGAGTGGAGGTGGACTTTTTAGAGGCTGACTAACAGGTCTTTGAGGGCCAGAATTTCTGCTGGTTGGTAGGTGTTCAAATACTTATTTGCAGCAGTAACATACAAATAAATTATTAAAAAAATCATTGAGTGGACATGCACCTAAGATGAAAATTTCAGACCCCTCCAAGATCTAAGAGGGAAAACTTGCAAAATCGCAGGGTGTTCAAATACTTATTTTCCTCACTCTATATAGGATTATTAAATAGGTTAAAGTGGTCAAGAAGTGGTCATCTTCATTGCTGCATCAAATAGTAATTCACTGACAGCTGTTCTATACAGCTACCAACGCAAAGGATCAAAGGATGGAAACAATGCATTTTAAAGATTTCAGATTCTTTGGGATGTTTCAGCTGTAAAATCTAATTATACAGGCATTATTACCACGTTAACTACATTGACTCCACTTCTTTTGTACTGCTTCTGCAGAATTTAACACCCATCCAATACACTTTACACTCTTGTCACTCTCAGACAGTGAGCAAGAATCAGGTCACATATGTTGATGCCACTGCACAACGTTGTCTCGTAGAAGGTGCCTGTCTAACCTGCATGGTGACAGCTGTATGCTCGTAGAAGGTTGACGTTATCATTGAACACGGATCAAAACAGAGACTTTTTGAACAGTGAGGAAGTCAGAAGGGGGTCGGTGCATAAGTGTGCGTGCATGTATGTGGGTGTGGCGTATGTGCAACATTTCGCTCCATCTGTTCTCCCTTCCTGTTTCAGAAGCCTGTTATGCTTGCCTACTGTGATCCTGCTGTTGTTAGCTCTTTATCTAAGGCGCAAGAGCATGCAGGAGTGAGGAGACACATCTTATCCCCTCCTGGCTCCAAAGGTTTACAAAGCCTCATTAAGCTGCCACCACACAACACACGGCTTCACTCCGGCAAACACACGCTCCCACACCTAAGCACATGTTGTCAGCATCTGGCCCTCATTTGTGTCTTTAGTAACTTCCTGTCACATCAGCATGTCTTAGCAAAAGGTAAATCAAAATCCGAGCCTATTGTCACGGCTGGGTACATCCTCAGCTCTCTTCTTTTCTTCCATATTCCTAAAAGTTTTTGCTGGCTGCTGTGATCAAAGTTAATGTTATATTTTTCATTATAAACTGCATGGGCAGCACAGTGACTTGTTGATTAGTAGTGTTGTTTAATGAATTAAATTCATTTAATTATTTGGAATCAATGGCACCTCACACGGAGGCACCAATTTAATGTAGTGAATAAGTAAGCCTCACAATGTGCTGTTGGCCTCACAGAGAGCATCAAAACTATGTAGTGAAAATAAATTGAAGTATTGTTAAACTCCCAAATTGAATTAAACTTGCCTAGACCTCATTTAATGGGTTATCAAAATGATTAACAATTTTAAGGTTTAATAATTATTATTTATTTAGAGTAATGTCTAATTACCTCAGGGCACCACCTATTTATAGCATAGGTACTTTAATTTAAACAGCCATTAATTAATCAGTCTCAAATGAATCAGTCAGTCTCAATTTAATTAACCCTCTGGGGTCCGAGGCATTTTATGGACAGTTCACTCGCCTGGCATAAATGTTTTATTATTGCTGTTAACAGCTCTCCCTGCATCCCACAATCAAGTTTTATGTCTCTTTTCTTTCAGGACAACCTGTGCTTTCAGAATATATATGTTTTTGTTGTGTTTTATAAGTGTAATAAATGTTTACAATCAAAAATAGGCAAGGAAAAAATGAAGCGAAAAATAATTTTCCACACATATTTATTCAAAACACAGCAAACTATAATAAACAACTGTTTTGACACTTTATGAAGGTAATTTGAGGTCTTGTGTGAAAGACTGTACAACAAAAAGGTTCAAACAATAAACACAAATGCACATTTTGAACAATAATAATCATAATAATAATAATAATAATAATTTTTATTTGTACCGCACTTTATATTTGAATGCAAATCTCAAAGTGCACATAAAACAGCAATAAAAGAGATAAGATAGGATAAAATTACAATACATCATACATACATTAGTTAAAAACTAGCTGTAAGCTTTTCTAAAAAGGAAGGTTTTTAAACCTTTCTTAAAAGAATCCACCGTCTGTGGGGCCCTGAGGTGGTCTGGGAGGGCATTCCACAGGCGGGGAGCAGCAGCCTCGAAGGCCCGGCCCCCCATGGTCTTGAGCCGTGTCCTGGGCGGGAGCAGACGGTGCTGTTAGCCTGACCGGGTTCTGCCAGAGATATGTGGAGTGAGGAGGTCAGTGAGGTAGGTGGGGGCATCACCATGGAGACAGTGGTGGGTGTGCAGAAGGATCTTGTACTCTATACGGAAGTGAATAGGAAGCCAGTGGAGGGTGTGAAGGATGGGGGTGATGTGCTCGTGTTTCCGCACCCTCATCAAGACCCTGGCAGCGCTGTTCTGGACATACTGGAGCTTTTGAATGCTCCTGCCAGGGATCCCGATGAGGAGTGCGTTACAATAGTCCAACCTGGAGGAGACAAAGGCACGGATGAGCCTCTCCGCAGCCAAAAGGGAAAGTGAAGAACGCAGTTTGGAAATATTACGGAGGTGGAAAAAGGAGGTTTTGCAGATCTTATTGACATGACTGTCAAAAGAAAGGTGGGCGTCAAACCTGACCCCGAGATTGGTAACAGAGGGAGAGAGAGGAATGCTGTGGCCAAAAAGAGAAATTGAAGTAATGAGAGAGGAGTGGAGTTGGTAAGGAGTACCGGTTTGAATGGCTTCAGTTTTTGAGCCATTCAGCTGCAGGAAGTTCTGTCTCATCCATGCCCCTATCTCCTCCAGACAGGAGTTGAGGCAGGAAATGGTGGCAGAAAAAGGAACGGAGGGAGTGATCTTGATGTAATGCTGTGTGTCGTCAGCATAGCAATGGAAGTGGATTCCATGTCTGCCGACGACACACCCGAGGGGAAGCATGTAAATGGTGAAGAGGGTGGGACCGAGCACAGAGCCCTGGGGGACCTCACAGGTGACAGTGTGGGGGCGAGATTTAGCGTCCCCCAAGACCACATGCTTGGTCCGGTCAGTGAGGTAGGAGTGAAACCAGTGAAGGGCAATGTGGGAAAGACCAATGTGGTGCTGGAGACGGTGCAGGAGGATGTGATGGTCTATGGTGTCAAACGCGGCAGTGAGGTCGAGAAGGATGGGGAGGGAAGTGGAACCAGAGTCAGTGGCCGTCAGGAGATCATTGGTCACTCCGATGAGAGCTGTCTCTGTGCTGTGGGAGGGACGAAAACCGGATTGAAATTTCTCATATAGATTACTGAATTTGAGATGATTGTGAAGTTGAATGGAAACTACTCTTTTAAGGATTTTGGAGATGAATGGAAGATTACTGATTGGACGGTAATTTGAAAGGGGTACAGGGTCAAGGGTTGGTTTTTTAAGAAGGGGTTTGATAAGAGCTGTTTTTAGGGAGGTTGGTACTGTTCCAGTTTCAAAAGAAAGATTGATTATTTCAGTGATGATTGGACTGATGGATGAGGAAAAGTTTTTGAGCAGAGGCGAGGGAAGGGGATCTAGGGAGCAAGTACGAGGTCTGTGATGAAAAAAGGGGTCCTTTTTATTTTTTTCAAAAAATAAATGGATTTGATTCATATGTTTTTACGTCAGACAAGCTTGAACCCTCGTGCGCATGTGTGACTTTTTTCACGCGTGTCGGTGACGTCATTCGCCTGTGGGCAGGCCTTGAGTGAGGAGTGCTCCACCCCGCCCGTCAGAATCTTTTTGTCTGAATAGCGGCTGCGGACGGCGCGCGTTGCTTTATCAACATTTTTTCTGGACCTGTGAGGGATATCCGAGTGGACACTATTCGAGAAATTAAGCTGGTTTTCAGTGAAAAGTTTAACGGCTGATGAGAGATTATGGGGTGTTTCTGTCGCTGTAAGGACTTCCCACGGAGTGGGACATCGCGGAGCGCTTCCAGGCACCATCGTCAGCCTGTTTCGACCTGAAAATATTCTAATTTAAGGCTTAATTCACCCAAGACGTCGTGAGAGAACAGAGAAGATTCAGAACAGGCCGGCATGAGGACTTTATGCGTACATTCCACTGTTTAAGGACATTTTGTAATTAAAGACGTGCGCGCAAATTCGTTGTTTCCGTGATGACTCGGCGAATCTGTGTGCGCCGCGACAGGAAAAACACCTCCGTGTTGAAAACCATTTGTAAAATTCAGGCGGCTTTTGATGGCTTTCAACAAGTGAGTAACTGAGAAATTGTTTACCAGCTTGGGCATGTTCCAACTTGCCCGTTAAGGTTTCCAACTGAGGTGTTTTTCCTGTCACAACCCCCAGCGGTCGGGTCCGGCTCGACATGCGACTCTGCCCGCACGTTCTTTCATTACAAAATGTCCGTTAACAATGGAATGTCCAAATAAACTCCTCATGCCGACTTCTTCTGAAAGTTCTCTGTTCTCTGACGACATACTGGGTCAGCAGAGCCTGAAATGTGGAAGTTTTCAACTTAAAATGGCGAGACGCTGCCGCCTCGAAGCACAGATCGCCGTCAGGCACCGTGGGCCGTCCTTAAAGCGACACTACCAGACCAAAATCTCTCATCAGCCGTTAAAATCTTTCACCGAAAACCAGCTGAATTTATCGAATGGTGTCCACTCAGTTGTGCCTTACAGTTTTTGAAAAATTTTTTATCAAACAAAGCAGCAGTGTCTGAGCCATTCCTAAACAATGAAAAAACGACGAGAGGGTGGGCCACTCCTCACTCAAAGACTGCCCACAGGCGAATGACGTAACCGACAGGCGTGAAAAAACTCTTGCATGCCCACGAGGGTTCAAGCATGTCTGATGTAATCACACGTGATTCAAATCCATATGGTTTTTGAAAAAAATAATAAGGTCCGTTACTTTTATGACAGACATCGTACATGGTTTGGAGATACGGATAACCTTCTTGACCTCCTGCTGCGTTGTGAGGGAGAAATGGGGAAGATGCTGTGGGCCAGGAGTAGTTGGAATGTCAAAGGTGGAGCTGTATGTAGATGAAAAAGTAGAACGAATATTAGCAACTCTGGAGATGAAAAATTCAAGGAAATTATTGCAGTTGGCTACTGTTTATACAAAATGGTCTATGCGTTTTGTTATTTTGATATGGTAAACAGTGCTTTACGCTGAGAAAGCAACAGAGTTATCCAGTAACATTCACATGCAAACTAGTGGAGCAATCCTGATAGTTACACACTCTTTGTTTGAGATTGTCATCAGAGGCTCTCCGTTTGCTTTCACTTTTGCGGTGAGTAATGGCCCAGGGCGCACTGAGTATGTACTCACTGGAGCACCCAGGGGGCTATTCAAACGGGCCAGCTAGTAACATATCACTCCTGACAGACAGGGCTGAGCCAGGTAAAAACTGCCATTTTTCCTGTCAAGGTTTTCTCAATGGATTCCTGTACTTTGGACCATACTAATCAAAATACGAATTTGTGCCATCTTGAAATTTGCCCAGAATCCAAGATGGCCACCAAAATCCAAGCTGCCCGCCAGGATACCTAAAATTGGTCCTAACTGGGTGGAACTTGTCTAAAAATCAGTTTTTATTGCATGATTTGGTGGGTTATGATGATAGAAATAATATTCAATGGCTTAAAATCATAACCAGGCGTTTTCATTGTGCAAATCCAAGGTGGCCAAAGGGCACGGTCCCATAAACTTCAAAGTGTCATATCTTAGAAGGACTATGGCAATAATTCTGGTGTCTTTACATAGGTTTTCATGGTCAAGGGATCCATTTCTGACAGTATTTTGCAAACCTGACCATTCGGTCTATCAGAAAATCCAATATGGCTGCCAAAGCCAACATCTCCGATAAGGGGAAACAGTCAGAGACTTGCTAGGCAGCATGCATGACATTTGATTTGCAGTCCAGGGATATAGATTAATTTATTCAGAAAGAATAATTCATTTAAACTAATAATTATGTTTATTTTGTATAAAAAGTACATAAATTGTCACTCTGTGGTGACCTATTTTCCATTTAGTCTTTGAATGATGATATGAGCTGTCGTTGCAGCCTCTGAATGTCCGAGAGTCCTGTTGATTCAACCACTGTCAACTGATACCAATATAAAAAAACTGTAATGTCAACACATGGCTTTTGAGATCACAGGACACTTTGTATGCATAAAATAGACCTAGCATTATGCTGTTCTATCAAAGGTCCAAAGGCTTTTGAATATTCCATGCACCATACTTTTTTTGATTTTCAGCCTGTTGACTATAAACATGCACTGTCTCCTTATACACTAATGTCAAGATCATTGAAAGTATCACCTTCACAGCTTATAAAGTATTCAAAAATTTCATCATCACAAGCATTTTCCATATCTGTCCCCTCAGTTTCAGACGTTTCATCATCACCAAAGCACTCATCGCCAGAAGCGTTTTCTACTTCTTGTTCCTCATCATGAATTGGTTGATCAGTCTCTTCCATGGTCTCATCTGCACAATCAGTTGAACCTGTAATTAATGTTAAAATTTTGAGCAACATGAAGACAGAAACATTGTACAGTAGTGTTCAGAATAATAGTAGTGCTATGTGACTAAAAAGATAAATCCAGGTTTTGAGTATATTTCTTATTGTTACATGGGAAACAAGGTACCAGTAGATTCAGTAGATTCTCACAAATCCAACAAGACCAAGCATTCATGATAGGCACACTCTTAAGGCTATGAAATTGGGCTATTAGTAAAAAAGTAGAAAAGGGGGTGTTTACAATAATAGTAGTGTGGCATTCAGTCAGTGAGTTCGTCAATTTTGTGGAATAAACAGGTGTGAATCAGGTGTCCCCTATTTAAGGATGAAGCCAGCACCTGTTGAACATGCTTTTCTCTTTGAAAGCCTGAGGAAAATGGGACGTTTAAGACATTGTTCAGAAGAACAGCGTAGTTTGATTAAAACGTTGATTGGAGAGGGGAAAACTTATACGCAGGTGCAAAAAATTATAGGCTGTTCATCTACAATGATCTCCAATGCTTTAAAATGCACAAAAAAAACAGAGATGCCTGGAAGAAAATGGAAAACAACCATCAAAATGGATAGAAGAATAACCAGAATGGCAAAGACCCACCAATTGATCAGCTCCAGGATGATCAAAGACAGTCTGGAGTTACCTGTAAGTGCTGTGACAGTTAGAAGATGCCTGTGTGAACCTAATTTATTTGCAAGAATCCCCCGCAAAGTCCCTCTGTTAAATAAAAGACGTGCAGAAGAGGTTACAATTTGCCAAAGATACATCAACTGGCCTAAAGAGAAATGGAGGAATATTTTGTGGACTGATGAGAGTAAAATTGGTCTTTTTGGGTCCAAGAGCCGCAGACAGTTTGTGAGAAGACCCCCAAACTCTGAATTCAAGCCACAGTTCACAGTGAAGTGCAAGCATCATGATATGGGCATGTTTCTCCTACTATGGTGTTGGGCCTATATATCGCATACCAGGTATCATGGATCAGTTTGGATATGTCAAAATACTTGAAGAGGTCATGTTGCTTATGCTGAAGAGGACATGCCCTTGAAATGGGTGTTTCAACAAGACAATGACCCCAAGCACACTAGTAAACGAGCAAAATCTTGGTTCCAAATCAACAAAAATTAATGCCTCACAGATGTGAAGAAATCATGAAAAACTGTGGTTATACAACTACATACTAGTTTAGTGATTCACAGGATTGCTAAAAAAGCAGTTTGAACATAATAGTTTTGAGTTTGTAGCGTCAACAGCAGATGCTACTATTATTGTGAACACCCCCTTTTCTACTTTTTTTACTAATAGCCCAATTTCATAGCCTTAAGAGTGTGCATATCATGAATGCTTGGTCTTGTTGGATTTGTGAGAATCTACTGAATCTACTGGTACCTTGTTTCCCATGTAACAATAAGAAATATACTCAAAACCTGGATTAATCTTTTTAGTCACATAGCACTACTATTATTCTGAACACTACTGTACATTTATGCTCCTTACATAAAATACAGAAAATGTTTTACTTACTAGGCTATAAATACACTGAATACAATTAATAAAAAAACTTTGACAGAAAAAACAAAAAAAAACTAAATGCGCATGCGCAGTTGCACGTTGAGCGAGTTACATCATCTCCGCATGTGCAGTTGCGCGAGGCACCTCATCTCAACGGGTGACGTCTTCATGTCCAGGGTAGAGCGATGTGCGCATGCGCACTCATGCGCGGTAGCGTGACACACCTCATCTCGACGGGATACCGGTAACGCGTTACTTAGCAATGCGTTACTCTAATCTGACCACTTTTTTTAAGTAACGAATAATCTAACTCGTTAATCTTTCCAAATCAGTAATCAGATTAAAGGTACTTCTCCAAGTCACTGTGCGTTACTATTATTTTTGCATTGTGGGTCAATAGCAGCATTAAACTTGGTCCGTGGGCAGGGGGCCGGGGTTCGACTGAACTGCCCACTTTAAGCGAGCTGTGAGCTTTTCATCCGCACCTCTTAAAGCGCGGTGACAACAGCACACCTGCACTGAGCTTTACAAAGAAATCTTAATGCTTTTTTTCTCCTTTATTTAGAATTCTGAACTGAGCCGCTCCGTATCACTAAAAACAGCTGATCCCCCATGACACGTCAACAACTAACACTATTTTCCACCGAAATGCACCTAAACTCTCTTTCTGAGGACCACATGATGTGAAAACACAATAAAACTTTCTTACCTGTAAATCTGGTCATGTTTTCTGCATAAATAAATGTTATCGATTCTTTGTGCTCAAACACCAAAGCAGGGGCGAATCCAAATGGAATGGGGCCGTGGGGCAAGGATGTGCCCCCCTCCCCCACAACACCCCTAGATTAAAGGTCCAGTTTTGAAGCCTTTTTTACAACAACTACTAATACTACTTATAATGATAATAATTTTGACAAGTAAAATGTTTAGAGACAATTTAATTGTTAGAAAAATGTTATGTGTCAACGCGGGTTGAGGAGCGGACCTGTGTCTGACGGAACCCAGCGCCAAAACAACCAGAAAGCGGTTCCAAAAAACAAAACCATTTTATTTTTCCCCTTTCTGTGCAATACAACGTGTACAAACGTAAACTGCGTCAGTCTGGCGGAGTGAAGGACGGCACGCTCTCCAGCGCCCAAAAGGATCGAAGCCCGGCGCCTCTGGACCCACGTTCACCGCCAAACACCCCCCAGGTGGACACGACAAACCGACTCTGCGAAGGATAGAAAAGGTGAGGTAAGTCAGCAGCTACAACTAATATCCTTCAAAGGCACACGCTATCAGCAACACATTCAGGTCTGAATTTAAGCTTTATATAAATGAACAGCTTCTCACAACAGGTGGAGGATCATCAGTCCGTATGCCACGGCCGTGAGAAGCAAGCTGCACAATTCTCATCAATGTTCACATATACTGCATAACAAAATACCAAGTTACTGTTAACAATTATTCAGACAATCAAATCACCTCTGATGTGTGCTGACAGCATGTGTCCCTCACCTGTCCTCCTTCACAGGCACAATGTGTCAAACTCAGGCGCGATCCTCAGCGTCTCACAAACGAACATCACAAGGTCGAGTTGCCGGCAATTCTGCTTGAATCACACATGGCTTAAATGCAGAACGCCATCTCATTATCTGCTTCAGCTGAAAGTCTTTAAGGTTGCACGTGAGCACCATCCACAGGTGCTGCACATCACGTTGATGAGGGTGAAGGACTCTTCTGCCAGCACCTTCTCCACAGACAATAAATCAGTTTGCATACCACCTGGAGAGCAAAGAAAAGAAAAGAACACCAAAATGTCCAGCCAAACCCCCCCAACACACAACAGTACCCCCCCTTTAATGGGAAGCCTCCTGGCGACCGAACAGACCAAGTCCGAGAACAGCACCTCCCTCCGGGGTCCTCGTCAGGAAGCAGACAACGTAACGCTCCCAAGATCCACCACAAACAGCAGGACAGGGCACCGCAGCTGGAAGGCCGGCTGGCATCAACAAAAACCCCAAAAGAGTCCCAAGTACAACCTAACATACAAGAAAAACACAAAACCCACCGGAAACCTCCCCAGCGGACCATCCCATCCAACCCCGGGAAGAAAAGAAAAAACTCCCAAATGCAAAAGCCCAACACAGCCTCACAAACACAATACAAACATAAATGCACCAAGAAAAATAACAAACAACCCCCCCAGAACGACTTGCAGAGCCCAACACCCCCAGAAGGCCTTTACCGCCAGTTCCAGGAGAAATAGCCAAAGCCGGAATCCCACAGAGGTCCCCAGGTACACATGGAGCAACGGCGCCCCCCAGAGGACCATACCATCAAACCCCAGGAGGCACCCTCCCCACAACCCAGGAACCCCAGACCCGGCCACACTTGGCTAGTCGGCCCCACAAGCCAATTCCCCCCCAGAGGACCGTCCCATCAACCCTGGAGGTGGAACCTGGAAGGAAACAAAAAACACAAAATTCCAACCCCTGGAGGACTACATTAAACAACCCCGGGGGCAAATAAAACAACCGATAAACCCTGTTACCTTCCCCAGCACCCCGAAAGACCCCAGATCCCTCCCAGAGCCTTTCGGCGGCTCAATTTTGGCGAATGGCACAAAACATCAAGCCGGGGAAGGGAACAGGAAAAAGTAACCCGGCCCCAACCCCAAGGCGCAGCGGAAAACCGGAAATACGTCCGGTGCCCCAACCCGACCATACCCCAGCCTATCGGGAGGGGTGGAACTACCAAAATGGCGAACGGCAACAGATCGGCCCACCCCTCCGACTGAGGTATGTTCCCGCTGCACCACACCCCGGCAACACCAATGACGAACGGTACAAAGGCCCACCGAGGCTGGAGTGGAACTGGGCCCTAACCAAACCAGAAAAAACGCCCCTAACAACCCCCCCCTAGGTGCAGAGGTCTTCTGAGAACGCTCAGCGTGACTAACCTGCACCACCCCACAACCCACAAGACGAACGGTCTTGGGGCGAGTGAGGTTGGGGTTAGGGAAGTAGGGAAATAAAAAACAACAAAACAAAACGACCCCAGACCCAAACAGAAAATACCTAAATACAAATAATAAAAACCAACAATCAACTGAGTCCAGACGGGCTTCAAACCGCCTGTCATTCACTCCACCAGAAACGCCTCTGAATCACCCAAACAATTTATAACCCCTTTCAGAAAAAAAAAAAAAATCAGCCCAAATAATTTTTTTTTGTGTGTGTATTATTTTGCCTGTCCCAGAACACCTGGAGATACGTCACCACTATTTTTCTTGACGCTTCTATGACGGGGCAATATAGCGACTTTAGCTTGTCCGAGCTGCATGGACTCATCCGCAAGAGGAGCCAGAAGTCCCGTCGGAGGAGTCTCAGTGGGGCGAAGAAGAGGCAGCCCAGACCTGTGTTGGGGAAAGCCCCGAGACGAAAAAACCCATTCTGATGGCCGCCCTCTCTCGCATCCACGCTCCTTTATCCGATCATCTAGACGAATCACCAAAGATATTAGCTCATCTAAATCGTTTGGTTCGTCACGGACTACTAGCTCATCTTTTAATGGATCATTTAAACCATCCACAAACACTCCACTTAAAGCTGCGGCATTCCAACCAGACTGAGCAGAAAAAAGTCGGAAATCCACAGAATAATCCGCCGCACTCCGCCTCCCCCGCCTGAGATTCAGCAACCGTTGGGCAACGGTATGAGTAAAAACCAGAGAACATTGCATCAAAAACGGAGCACAGGCTTCAACGTTTCCCGCATAAGGCTCCGGACGACAAATAAACAGTTCGGAAGCCGAATCTCTGGGTGACGGACTTATCTGCACCAGTATCGATGGTGCCGCAGCTGGAGCAGCAGGAAGCGGAACGGCTTGCGCTGCAAGCTCCGTAACGCGGGCATCTGTTTGTTTAATTTGGTTTGCGAGATGCTGTAATTGCTCCCATATTTTCTCCAAGTGTTCTTGAACTCTTTCGGCAAACGGAACCGCCTCTGCCGCTGGGTCCATTTTGGAATGGCCGGGAACTACTGTTATGTGTCGACGCGGATTGAGGAGCGGACCTGCGTCTGACAGAACCCAGCGCCAAAACAACCAGAAAGCGGTTCCAAAAAACAAAACCATTTTATTTTTCCCCCTTCTGTGCAATACAAAGTGTACAAACGTAAACTGCGTCAGTCTGGCGGAGTGAAGGATGGCACGCTCTCCAGCGCCCAAAAGGATCGAAGCCCGGCACTTCTGGACCCACGTTCACCGCCAAACACCCCCCAGGTGGACACGACAAACCGACTCTGCGAAGGATAGAAAAGGTGAGGTAAGTCAGCAGCTACAACTAATATCCTTCAAAGGCACATGCTATCAGCAACACATTCAGGTCTGAATTTAAGCTTTATATAAATGAGCAGCTTCTCACAACAGGTGGAGGATCATCAGTCCGCATGCCACGGCCGTGAGAAGCAAGCTGCACAATTCTCATCAATGTTCACATATACTGCATAACAAAATACCAAGTTACTGTTAACAATTATTCAGACAATCAAATCACCTCTGATGTGTGCTGACAGCATGTGTCCCTCACCCGTCCTCTTTCACAGGCACGATGTGTCAAACCCAGGCGCGGTCCTCAGCGTCTCACAAACGAACATCACAAGGTCGAGTTCCCGGCAATTCTGCTTGAATCACACATGGCTTAAATGCAGAACGCCATCTCATTATCTGCTTCAGCTGAAAGTCTTTAAGGTTGCACGTGAGCACCATCCACAGGTGCTGCACATCACGTTGATGAGGGTGAAGGACTCTTCTGCCAGCACCTTCTCCACAGACAATAAATCAGTTTGCATACCACCTGGAGAGCAAAAGAAAAGAACACCAAAATGTCCAGCCAACCCCCCCCCCCCCCCAACACACAACAAAAAATGTTACAAAGAATTTAATAGTTACATTTATAAACAATGCAGGTTACAAATTGCAAGTTTTACTGTTACAGTGCTGTCAACCGTTAAATATGAGGTCAAGAAAGAGGTCTTTATTTTACTTTTTATAAAACAAGTATTTATTTTCAATGAAGTCAAGAAAGGGTGACTATAAAGTGAGTTTTGGCAAAACAAGTATCATTGTCATGTTGACATGTCAAAATACTTGAAGAGGTCATGTTGCCTTATGCTGAAGAGGACATGCCCTTGAAATGGGTGTTTCAACAAGACAATGACCCCAAGCACACTAGTAAACAAGCAAAATCTTGGTTCCAAACCAACAAAATTAATGCCTCACAGATGAGAAGAAATCATGAAAAACTGTGGTTATACAGTGGTCCCTCGTTTATTGCGGGAGTTCCGTTCTAAAAATAACCCGCGATAAGCGAAATCCGCGAAGTAGTCAGTGCTATTTTTTGCAATTATTATAGATGTTTTAAGGCTGTAAAACCCCTCACTACACACTTTATACACTTTTCTCAAACAGGCATTAACATTTTCTTACTTTTCTCTCCTGTGTAAACACTCTCTTTTTTCTTCTGGGCAAGAAGATTATAAACAGACACACGCAGAACTCTCCCTTCGCTCACTGCCTCCGGAGGTACGGATGCGGGACCCGCAAAGAATCCAAGTCCTCTCTTGGTGGCCACGGAGCTCTGTGGCTCTGGTCAACATCCGAATCAAAACAGCAAGCGTAGTCTCTGGACCTGTTGCCAGATTTGGCGCAGCTCCGCACAGCAGACCGGAGGTCGGTGTGAGTGGCCCGCTGCTGCGTTTACCGAGTCCACAGACTCAGTAAGCGCATCGGAGGCAGTGACAGCAATCGTGGTGATGCCGACGGGTGCCACGACCAGACCGCCTGATAAGGACGCAGAACACAATGCGCTGTTAAAAAAAAAGCATGCAAAATTGCACAAAAAAAACTGAAAGAAAGAAACTGCCAGGCCGCGACAGCTGAACCACGTTATAGCGAGGGACCACTGTACAACTAAATACTAGTTTAGTGATTCACAGTATTGCTAAAAAAAGCAGTTTGAACATAATAGTTATGAGTTTGTAGTGTCAACAGCAGATGTTACTATTATTGTGAACATGCCCTTTTCTACTTTTTTTTACTAATAGCCCAATTTCATAGCCTTAAGAGTGTGCACATCATGGATGTTTGGTCTTGTTGGATTTGTGAGAATCTACTGAATCTACTGGTACCTTGTTTCCCATGTAACAATAAGAAATATACTCAAAACCTGGATTAATCCTTTTAGTTACATAGCACTACTATTATTCTGAACACTACTGTACATCTAGGTCTTATTTTTGTATAGGCATTCTATTGATTGATACATCTTCATTTAATTTTTACAACAATTTATTCCAGGTCAAGCTGCCTCTACAAAAAAGACCAGGGGAAAGCTTGACCAGTCAACCAAAAGCCCATCAATAAAAGAGACTGCACAAACAAAACAAACAGGTAAAATTCGGTCACTTTGCAATTGATTGATATCTTCCAAGTTTATCTGACGAATCATGAACAAAGTGGTAGATGTACAATGTTTCTGTTTTGCAGGCTCAGTTGAATATGACGCAGATCTTGAAACAGTAGATGATAGTGGCTCGGCTCACCAAAAGAAGAGGAAATCCTTGAAAGAAGCTGCTGTTGCTCCATCCAGAAAACAAAGTTTTGGTAGGTATATGTATTTCTTTATCCGGGTCCTAGCCACGTTTTCATTTTTCTTCTCCTAAATTTTCATGTTGCTCAAAATTTGGATTTTGGAGGCCATCTTGGGTTCTGGGCATATCTAAATATGGCACAAAATCTTATTTTGATTAGTATGGTCCAAAGTACATGAATCCGTTGAGAAAACCTTAACAGTAAAAAATTGCAGTTTTTACCTGGCTCAGCCCTGTCTGTGAAAACAACCTTTGGCTTTTCACATGAGGTAAATCTGCCCTACGATTGGATTTTGGAAAACCATGTGACGGTGAACCAATTTCGATTGGACACTCACATTGCGCACACAGCTTCTATGAGGAGTACAAAGATGGCCGATGGCTGGCTTGAAAGTCCGCTGAGTTAACTTTTCAGCAAAAAAAAGTAAGTTTCTATCTCATATCATTAAAAAGTTATTTATAATTTAGTAAAGCTTGGTCTTAGCCATTGTATATGACGATGTTGGCCCCAGAGGGTTAATCAGTCTCGAGTCTGAGTCTGAATTCATGATATGATTGACCAAGGGTTTCCTTCTGAACACAAAATGAACCACAGCAGAAATATTTACATTTTATTTACAAATATACAAAGAATGAAGAGTTTACTGGCCTTTTGAGTGGACAGTGATTAAATAAGTTCATTTATGGACACGATTTGCTTACTCATGAAACATTGAAAGAAAGTAGTGAGATAAAGCTTAAAGACTTTAAGTAAATCTGGTTTGAATTTAGTGATGAATTTTGAAGCCAATTATTTTAAAGGAAATTATTAAACAAATATATGAATATCCACTTTGCATCCATTGACAACTAAAGCCTTTTTCTGGAACCTTTAACTGGGTCACTTAGCTGATTCATTGAAGAGGTGTTCAGATGAACCGTCTGTCTATCGTTGATGTGTTAGGCTCTTTGCAGTGTCAGCTCACTTGGGTCAGGGGTTAAACCAGCGGTCTCCTCGGCGATCCCAAGGCTTCACAGTGTTGGCTGGTTTTACCGACAGGATGGCTGATGCTTTGCAGTCAGGTCGTTAGCTTGCTGGACTCCAGAGGTGGAAGGCGTTGTTAAATTAAAAAAAAAAACACCACTCACAGGATTTGAACCCACACACTCTGATTACCAGACAGAAACTTTACCACTGCAGCACAATCACAGTCTCATAACAGGAGCGTGAAATGGTTAAAATCAACAAGCAGATAAATGTATTTTCTAAAAAAAAAAAAAAAAAAAAAGTGCTTTGATAACTGACCAAACGGCATTTGGTACGGGCGTATTTCTGCTCTATATATGACTGAAAGTGGCATCGTTGTCACACTGTGGGCCTGTCATATGGTCCTGCGGTGCGCCGCTCACTGTCCTGTCAGACAAATATGACATTCAGATTGCCTGCTGCGTGTCCACATGAACTGGCGGTCCAATCCAGCTGGAACAGCCTGTCCGCGTTCTCCAGTATTTTGATATGAGGACCACAAGAATACTCACGCGCATGTCCATCAAAACACAGTGCATGTTCTGCAGCTTTGATGATCCTGGACCAGAGTTGTCAACAGCTGCCACGCCCCGTCCGTTCAGCACACAGACCAAGGTGTCACTCTGTGATCAGATGAGAGGTGCCTTGCCTACGGGGGGTGCGCGAACCACATGCATGCTCGTGTTGGTGTGGGGGGAAGCGGGGGTGGGGGGGAGCACCACACGCACACATGTTGTTGGGGGAGCTGACACTCTGGCACGTCACATGTGCACTCACCAACTCGACAGTCGTGGGGCACTTAGACAAATTTCATATCCAGCTCGACAGTGATTGTCTGCTGACTGTTTTGTGATGTTAGTACGAATGGCCACAAATTTTCTAAGTGCCAAGTGAGCGGTGTTAGATGTTTGTGTGTGTCAGCTTGAATTTGGCTGACAGCTGCCGCAAGAGGGTTCAATGGGCTCGCACAGCGCACACTCTGTCTTTCAGCCGCTGGTGTGTGCACATACTTGCAGCAACAGGTGTACAAGGCTTTTGAGGCAGCTACGAATTTACACATTTTGCATACGATTCCTGCTTCATGCACTCTTCATGCGCACTTCGACCAAATTCATACAATGCTTGAAGAGGCCCTGAACAAGTATTTAATAAAAAGGTTTCCAGTGAAATGTTGGTCATATTGAGACAAGGGTCCTCTTTATTTTACAAACTAGGTAAATTAATTTTCTGCAGAGTAAACTAAATATTCTTCATTTTGAGACCTTTCAAAAGCCCTGGCATGTGTGTCTTAGAAAGCCAATGTACAGACAGAGGTGAGTGTGCGCCTTTCAATAAAATCAGCATACTAACTTCACCATCTTTATGTATATAAAATTTTGCATTGAATTGTCAAATATATTTTCTATTTTGTTTCCACTTCAACTAATTCCTACAACATTTGGGGATTATGTAGTTGTAGAAGGCTGTGCATGTTAAATTAAACTAGATGTTTTATCATATTCATACAAGCAAATGAAATGGATATTTTTAATTGAATTCATATTTGTGTGACTTCCCAAAATTAATTTTTAATTTCACAGAGCAAATTAAAGTTATCAGCAGGACTGACATTACCTAAAACCTAATTGGATCCTTTTGAGCATAAAGTAATTCTTTAGCCGGTGGTACCTTTAGTTATCAAAAACACAGCTCTTCAAAAATATCTCACAACTTGCTGCAAGTAGAAGTGAGTGACAGACAAATATGCATAATTTTTTCCTCTTAGCAAAGTAAGTTATTACTCTGCATGCTGGTGAAGTAGGGTATTGTAATCAGTCCTGTATGTATGTCTGGCTTTGAACAAAATAACTTAAAAAACAAAATACAAAAACAGCCCAATGGATTCTCACCAAATTTAGTTGGAATATTACTTGTTCAGATATGTCGCAATATCTGGAGAGGATCGTACAAAGGTCAAAGTCAAGAACAATATGGTGCAACAAACATATTTTCGGTCAAAACGTCTAACCAGTAGTGCTAGAGAGATGATCTAAAATTCATATTGATTAGCAAAATATTTGTGATTCACTGGTATAAATGGTACCATGATGAAATTATAATGGTTAGCCATGTTTGTTCAAAATTACATGTCCCAATGTCCAGAGTGCGCAAGGGTTTGCATCGGCCCTCTGATGCCTTTCGTTAATCCTACATTAGCCATTTACAGCATTCTGAGCTGCATTCTTTTTGTCTAGTCTTGTGTGCCATTTATACATAATCAGGACAGAAGGTTTATGATTTTCAAAACAATACTGCTGAAGTTTAGGAACAGTGCCAAACTTTGTATAAAATGGCGTTGAGTAACGTTTCAAGGGGTGATTTTATCACAGAAACTACCCTCTTATTTATTTTAATGGTAACAGTTTGGCTTACAGTCATTATAGAATGCCTTAAATTCAGAACACTAATGTACATGTAGAGTCTCAAAAATAAACATCTGGGAACATAATTTTTCATGGATGATATGTGCATTTGATCTACACTGAGAACAATGGTTCTGCAGCTGCTGAAATATGGGCAAAATGCAGATTGGCCAGTTGTCGCTGTCATCTCTCAGCATAAATCTGCTGTTCTAAATGGATGGATGGGCTCACGTGTCATTTTGGAGAACAATCAAGGCGTCTCCTCTGACAAGCTTTCAGCGTGTCTCTGGTTACTGTGTGCATGTACCAGAGCATGAGTCAGAGTCGTAAACACACACAAACATAAAGTGTGTAAAGACAGTGCAGAGTATCTGGAAAGGAGAGTTATGGCAATTTTTTCTTCAGGCCTCAGCCTCTGAAAGAATGAGGGTGCTGCTATTTATTTATGGGTCCAAGATTTATGAGAAAGAACAGGTCAGGTAGGTCACCAAGAATTAAGGCTGCTGAGAGCAAAGACACAAAATTAGTAAAACAAGCAGTGATGGTACACCTGACGCTGGCTCACAGATCTGGCAACTTGCTTCCGGCGGATTGTTTGCTGTTGTGACGCTCTTCTGAACTTTACACGGTTATATGCATTTCTTTTATTTCTGTTTAGCACTCGTCTGGTTGTTAAGTGTATCTACTCTGAACCTTATTTAACTACAGTCCAGTTGTGAATCGCTAGCGGTTAGCATTCGCTAGCTAGGTCGACTCCTCCCCTCCCCCTGCTGTTACTTTTATAGCTGTTTCTTTTTTTTTAACCAGATTAATACTTCTGTTAGTTTTTCAGTGTAACTGCTGTGAATTTTAGGTTATTATTTTACTCCTGTGCAAATCTTAGGAGCGGCTAGCATTTTCACTAGCGGTTAGCTTGCATTAGCTAGTTTGACACCCCCCCCCCCCATTTTTTAAATACTTATGTTAGTTTTTTTAGTGTAACTGTTATGAATTCTAGCTTAGTACTTTTAACTCTTGTGTTAATCTTAGGAGTGGTTTACTTGTAGGTTTTTTTTTTTAACTTTCTTTTTACTGTTACTGTTCTGACAAGTCTAACACTTCTGCTATTTTTTCAGTGTAACTGCTGTGAATTTTAATTCATTTATTTACATCTGTGTGAATCCTGTGTGAGCCTTAGGAGTGGTTAGCTTATCCATTATTGGTTAGCTTGTGCTTGCTTGGCTATACTCTTGAATTTCTTACTGCACAAATTACACAACAAAGCAACAGAGAGTGAGTCTTTTTTTCCTGTGACGTGCTGAGTTCCTCTGACAGAGGTGGGCATGTCCCCCTGCAACGTGCAGCTAGTCAGACATCTGTGCTCGCACTGTGTTTGTGCGTGCGAACACGAGTGTGCACAAAACCATTGCTGTGGTATTGCAAGCCTGTCTGACCGTGCGTCCCTCACGACAGCAGGTGGAATGTTTCATGGTTCCCCATTTCGTTCTTGGTTCACAGATTTTCTTCCGGTTTCTGCGTCTTTCATGTTATGTGTGAAGGGGCCCTAAAACATAAAAAAAATATTGTTTATGATTGATTGAGTGATTGAGTTTGTTCTGCAACATCAATATAAACATACAGAGGTGAATGTGCCAATGATACATGGATAACAAAATAAAGCGTAAATGCTTATTTCCATTGTGGTCCTTGTGACATTACATTAACCTTAATAATTAATGTAACAACAATCTATTATACATACATACACACACACACACACACACACACACATATATATATATATATATATATATATATATATATATATATATATATATATATATATATATATATATATATATATAGCACTGGTATACCAATTAAACTACTGCAAATTATGAAGGAGACAATACTCATATAGCCAAGGGCATTTTAGCATTGTTTTATATTTGAAAATAATTTTAACAAATATTGTAGTTCACTCAATGCCAATGTGGTAGCCTGCTTACTTTAGCAACACAGCTTTTTATTTTTATTTCCAAATTCTTTCTATCTATCTATCTATCTATCTATCTATCTATCTATCTATCTATCTATCTATCTATCTATCTATCTATCTATCTATCTATCTATCTATCTATCTATCTATCTATCTATCTATCTATCTATCTATCTATCTATCTATCTATCTATCTATCTATCTATCTATCTATCTATCTATCTATCTATCTATCTATCTATCTATCTAAATTATGAAGGCTGTTGAAATTTCAGCCATTTTTATACATGGATACAAAAAAAAAAAAAGACTGGACAAAGTAAAATACCAATTGATTTTAATTTCCATTGTCAATGACTGCATGATTTACAGAACACATTGACATTACCAGGTACAGCTTTTTTTTGCACTGGTTCTCTGCCAGCTCTTCAGTGCAGCTGTCTTATTCATTCATTTATTGGCTGGTCTTGGGACACATTGAGTTTAGTTTTAGCTTTTAAATGAAATCCATGTTCAGAGACTTCATAACATCTTTTCATAACATCACAATTACTTGCTTTCAAAGTCTTAGGTTGCTTTTGCATAGAGCGTGCTTGGGGCCGTTGTTCACCTTCACAATCAAGTATTAGTCCTTGTGTTTGCAAGCATTTGTATAGATGTGTCTGCTAATGTAGCACAATATACGTCACACTTGACCACTGTCACTATATGATGCACCACCTATCGGTTGGTAGAGAAGGGTTAAAATACACATAGCATCATGAGAAATTGTCATAATCTGAAACCTGGAAGCTGATGATCCTCCACATTGCTCTTTATTATGGATGGAAAACTTAAACGACTGACAGCTGTGATTCCAGTAAGTTGTATGAACAATTTTCTTATCATTTTGATAAATTCAGCAATGTGTTTCATTTGTGAATTGGATAAATATTATTTCCATTCTTCTCTCATCTACTCGCTCCCCCATTTGTGCAACCCATGTTGATATTGATGTCAATACCGAAATTGCCTTATAAGAGTGACCCTAAGGGTCCCTTCACACATAGTGCAAAGTTTGGACAAAGTGTGCACTTAGTGCACATGTCGCAGGAATCATGCAAACCTTGTGAAATCATCCCTGCGTCTAATGCCTTGTACACCTGTTGCTACAACAATTTGCGCACACCAGTGGCTGAATAACAGAGTGTGCGCTGTGCGAACCCATCGCGCCCTCTCAGCCAAATTGGTGTCAGCCAAATTCCAACTGACACGCACGAACATCTAACACCACTCGCATGGCACTTACAAAATGTATGGCCAGTCGCACTCTTGGCACGACAGCAGACTGCAGACGACTATTGTTGTGCTGCTGTTCCACACGACTGTGGAGTTGCTGAGATATGGCATGCCGTCCGCTCCCCCTAAAAAACGTGTGCGTGTCGCATGCTCCCCCCACTCTCCCCCACATGTTGGGGGGAGAGTGGGGGGAGCATGCGTGTGGTTTGCACCCCCCCCCCCCCCGCGCAGGCGAGGCACCTCTGAATCTCATCACAGAGTGACACCTTGGTCTGTGCTGTGAATGGATGGGGGCGTGGCAGCTGTTGATATCTCTGGTCCTGGACATCAGAGCTGCAGAACATGCACCGTGTTTTGACAGACACGCGCGTGTGAGTGCTTGCTGTACTCACATCGAGAAACATAAAAACATATATCGCTTGCGACGGGCTGGAGAGCGCGCACACTGACTGGTGCAGCTGGACCAGAACATCAATTTGGACATGCAGCAGGCGATCTGAATGTCACATGAAACATTGCGTCGGTGTGCATGCCTGCCCGTTGGCGTGATGGTTCGTGGTGCACAAATTCAGTGTTTCGCGTTGTTTCGCCATATTTGTCCAAACATTGTCCAAACTTTGCACTATGTGTGAAGGGGCCTTTAGTGATACACTGTTTTAAAATATAAACTTTTATTTAACCAGGTTAGTCCCACTGAGATCGAGATCTCTTATACAAGGGAGACCTGGGCAATTATAAAGTTTCTAATTCACTTAAACTGCATGTCTTTGGATGTGGAAGGAAGCCGGAGCACCAGGAGGAAACCCACGAACACACGCGGAGAACATGCAAACTCCACACAGAATGGCCACAGGTGGGATTTGATCCTATGACCTTTTTTGCTGAGGCAACAGTGCTAACCACTAAGCCACACTGCTGTTTTCACTCAAGGCATTTTGCTGTTTGCACAATATTTTGTGTATATTCTTAGAATTTTTTTACACATATGTGCAATGTACATTTTGCATTTGACACTGAGAAAGATGCATTTGTGTATTTTTTTAGGTTTAGGGTTAGAATAAGTACAAGATATCTTAATGCAGGTGTTCATTTGGATGATCCATCATCTTGTTGACGGTTACTTCATCACTATCTCCTAGCAGAGGAATACATGGGATATCTATAATTAGGCTGAAAAATACTTACACATTTTTTTGTATTTCTTTTCATAGATTTTACTATAAATATTTCGTTAGTAATGGCTGACTGGTGAGAACATATTTTTCAACAGTTTCTCCAGTTTCTCCAACTTTCCCCATCATTTTGGTACAAGTTCACTGAGTATGCCTAATCTACCCATAAGATGTCTATCCAGACCTGTGCAGTCTCTCTTTCTCTTTTTCAGACTCCAGTGGGGTCTTTCTGTGTTTCAGGTGTTCGAGCAGTTTATTTATTGAAGTAAGCCCTCTGTATTTTGCTGTGGTGAACACCTTTCTTAGGGCCCTGTCCCACTGGGGAGAGGATTAATTGCGCATGAATTGAGTATACAAATTGTGGGCGTTCGTTGTCGTCCGCAACAAAAATGGCCAAAAATGACAAATGTCCCAGTATGAATTACGGATATATTAATAATATATAGCGAATATATGATGAACAATCACGGTTATATAACGCATGTAGTGAGGAAAACTGATCCGACACATTGAGATTATCACGGCAGTATTACGGGTGTATTATGAATGCATCGCGCACGTGTTGCGCGTGCACGGCATCTGCATTGCGGTCATAAAATAAGAGCACTCGGGCCATCGGCATCACTATTCACACCAACAATACAGCCTCTGGAGCATTTGCTGGACTTGGACAAGTTGATCACAGAGTTAATGTTCATTTTGTCATGCGAGGGTTAACTGTTCATGAGTTTGGGGAGCGGGAGGGGGGAAGCCGCGGGTGTGAGACAGTGTTTTTTTTTCAGCATGAGCTGTGGGTAAACAGCAACTCTTCCTTTTGTTGGTGTTAAATAAAAGTCCTGAATTGCAGCAGCTATTACGTCTTTGTGGATTTACACAGCCGGACCGGCACTGACTGGCAGGTATGTCGCTTTCTGCCACATATAGTACTTTTGGTTTACGTGACGTGTTTGTTATGCATTCACAGATTCTCTGCAAATCAGCTGCAAAGCAGATGTAATAAAAACGCTTTATTCGTGGCCAATTTGTATGCATTCGCTACAACATATTTTAGTTTGCGATGTGGACATGATAAGCATGATATATATCTGTTTTATACACTGTCCCAGTCCGCTGCCAAGCCGCAAATCCCTGTCAGTTGCAGATATCAGCGGTTAACGGCAGATATACAGCGCATAGAGTGAGTATGTATTGTGTATGAATTGAGTATGTATGGAGTATGTAAGGCGGATGTCATCCGCATTCAGATTTTTGAACAGCTCAAAAATCCTGGCTGTGGACATGCGTGCCTCTGCGGATGATCACGGGCGTGTTCGGATGACGGCCGACTCATACAGGCATGTTACACGGATATTGCAGATGTTTGGCGAATATGGGCCAATTTGGTGCGCAATCCATATGCAAATCCTCCTAAATGCCAGTGGGACAGGGCCCATATTGACCAACACAGATATGCAAAACCTTCAGCAGGGTGTTCTTGTTCACATCAGCTTTTGCAAAGTGATTTATTTGATTTGATTTATTTTGTTATAACAGTCATCTTTACCTGCAATCATTTACAATTGTTAATCACTGTATTTTTTCATGTTCCTGAGTTCTTTGGTGTACGAGGTCTGTCAATAAAGTAACGGTCTTTTTTTCTTTTTTTTTTAAACTATATGGATTTGATTCATATGTTTTTATGTCAGACAAGCTTGAACCCTCGTGCGTGAGTTTTTCCACGCCTCTCGGTGACGTCATTCGCCTGTGAGCACGCCTTGTGGAAGGAGTGGTCCTGCCCCCTCATTGGATTTTAATTGTCTGGAAATGGCGGAATGATTTGGACTTTTTTTCCATGAGAATTTTTTCAGAAGCTGTTAGAGACTGGCACCTGAAAACCATTTGAAAAATTTATCTGGCTTTCGGTGAAAATTTTACGGGCTTCACAGAGAATAAGGACTGTTACTACAGCTTAAAGGACGCTCGGCGCGCCGCGCTCCGAGCTGCGACTTCGAGGCAGAAAACGCCAGATCATTTCTAAGCTGTTGGCTCTGTGGATACGAGACCGTCGTGTGCACTTTCTCTGGTTATCACAAGAGCTGGACATCAGCCATTTTCTGGCAGATTTCACTTTTAACAAGCAATTTTGTCATGGAAAGCCACGCGGAGGCTTCATGCGTAATGACCGATTCGCTGTTTGAGCGAGACAAAGAACACCTCCGTTTCAGCATGTCATGGGACAGGTTGGGACATGCCTATCTCGGCTTTCAATGCTTACCAGTCCAGTAAGTATCAGAGAAATTGTGGAGAGCTTCCTTAAAGGAGACCTGCATTGAAAAAAAATGCAGTCACATTTTTTTGAACAAAAAATGACTTACATTTACACATGAGATCCTTCTGAATGTAGTAAAGTAAATCTGCAAGCCCAGATCTGTCATTCAGTGGAGAAATCTTCATTTGAAAATGACAAATTCACAGCTAACATTTAGCCCTCCGCAAATTGTCCCTCTCATCATGGATGCTGCTGAGACGTCACGGACAAGACCCTCTCCCAGCATGCATTGCGCCAATTGTAATTAGTGGATTTACGTCAGTTTGCATTGCTTACCTTTTTGTCTTATACGGAAGGATCGATGGTTTTTTAAAACTTCATATTGTCTTGCGGTACGTTTGGTGAGTATACATTTATTTTTATTTTTGCCTGAAAATTATTTTGGGGGACTTTTTCATACGCCCGTTTGATTGAGTGGTGTCGCAATGAAAATCTACTGTCTTTCACCTCCGGTACCATCACGGGATATGGAGGCGAGACCCGCAAAGAATCCCAGTCATTAAAAATATATAAACCTCTCTCAGCGTCCATGGAGCTCTGGGGCTCCGATTGCCGAGACATGCGGTGCTGTGGATTTTGCCGCAAGAAGTCTGTCCTTGCAGCAACAGGTGTACCGGCCGCTTCACATTAAAACAGCGAGTGTAATCTCAGGACTTGTGCCAAGTTAGCTGCAGCTCCATTCAGTAGACAGAGAGGTGATGCCGGTGCTGTGCGCTGAATCTGGCATAACACCGGCTGCAAAGCAGACACGGGTGGTGTGAGTGGTCCGCGTCGGCGGTTAACAAGCTCGTTAACGAGCCCGCAGACTTAATAAGCGCAGCGGAGGCAGAGAGCGGGAGAGGAAGAATGGCGCCCGCTGTCGATGTCGTTGCTGATCTGAGCACACAGATCTGTATCTCACATTCATTGCAGCTTACTTTTGGATGTTGAAACCAGGACGTGTATAAGTAACATTACTAACAGATGAAATCAATTTCAATGCGGGATCGGACTGAAGGCGGGAGCACGTCGTCTTGTCCCTGACGTCATGGAAATGATACGGCTGTACAAACTGTTTTCACAGAGGGCAAAATTTTAGCTGCAAATTTGTCATTTTTAAACAAAGATTTCTCCGCTGAATTACAAATTTGGGCTTACAGATTTACTTTACTGCATTCACAAGGGTCTTATAAATACATATCAGCTATTTCTTTCTGAAATCTGACCACATTTATTTCAATGCAGGTCTACTTTAAAGCCGTCCTTAAAGCTGTAGTAACAGTCCTTATTCTCTGTGAAGCCCGTAAAATTTTCACCGAAAGCCAGATACATTTTTCAAATGGTTTCCAGGTGCCAGTCTCTAACAGCTTCTGAAAAAATTATGATGGATAAAAAGTCCAAATCATTCCGCCATTTCCAGACAATGAAAATCCGACGAGGGGGCGGGACCACTCCTTCCACAAGGCGTGCTCACAGGCGAATGACGTCACCGACAGGCGTGGAAAAAGTCACGCGTGCGCACGAGGGTTCAAGCTTGTCTGAATCAAATCCATATAGTTTTAAAAAACAAATAAAAAGGACCGTTACTTTATTGACAGACCTTGTATTTTACCAAATCCAGAATGGTCTGTGCCAAAGAGCTGCTCCTCTTTTGCAGCTTCTCTGATGGGTTTCTTCAGCCATTTAAACCAAATTTCTTTTGTGACAGTGGCGGCTCTTCAAATCTCAAATTTACAACAGAAGATTCTAAATGTATAAAGCATTTATACATTTAGGAGGCCCCGGGTCTTCCTAAATGTATAAAGCATTTATACATTTAGGAGGCCCCGGGTCTTCCTAAATGTATAAAGCATTTATACATTTAGGAGGCCCCGGGTCTTCCTAAATGTATAAAGCATTTATACATTTAGGAGGCCCCGGGTCTTCCTGATGGGAATGGAAGGAGGCCTGGGGGGAGACCCAGGACACTCTGGAGGGACTACGTCTCTCGGCTGGCTTGGGATCGCCTCGGGGTTCCCCCGGAGGAGCTGGGGGAGGTGTGTGGGGATCGGGAGGTCTGGGCGGCTTTGCTTGAGCTGCTGCCTCTGTGACCCGACTCCGGATAAAGGGGAAGAAAATGGATGGATGGATGGATGGATTCTAAATGTAAATGACACACTTCAGGTCATGGCAACACCTTTTATTTGATCAATGGTACACTAAATAATGGAAGACTAACACAAACCTGGTTCTTGGAGAAACTGAGCAACTTATTATCCAATTTTTTTTGAGCACCTACATCTTGGATGTACACTCAACAAAAATTTAAACGCAACACTTTTGGTTTTGCTCCCATTTTGTATGAGATGAACTCAAAGATCTAAAACGTTTTCCACATACACAATGTCACCATTTCCCTCACATATTGTTCACAAACCAGTCTAAATCTGTGATAGTGAGCACTTCTCCTTTGCTGAGATAATCCATCCCACCTCACAGGTGTGCCATATCAAGATGCTGATTAGACACCATGATTAGTGCACAGGTGTGCCTTAGACTGTCCACAATAAAAGGCCACTCTGAAAGGTGCAGTTTTATCACACAGCACAATGCCACAGATGTCGCAAGATTTGAGGGAGCGTGCAATTGGCATGCTGACAGCAGGAATGTCAACCAGAGCTGTTGCTCGTGTATTGAATGTTCATTTCTCTACCATAAGTCGTCTCCAAAAGCGTTTCAGAGAATTTGGCAGTACATCCAACCAGCCTCACAACCGCAGAGCACGTGTAACCACACCAGCCCAGGACCTCCACATCCAGCATGTTCACCTCCAAGATCGTCTGAGACCAGCCACTCGGACAGCTGCTGAAACAATTGGTTTGCATAACCAAAGAATTTCTGCACAAACTGTCAGAAACTGTCTCAGAGAAGCTCATCTGCATGCTCGTCGTCCTCCTCGGGGTCTCGACCTGACTCCAGTTCGTTGTCGTAACCGACTTGAGCGGGCAAATGCTCACATTCGCTGGCGTTTGGCACGTTGGAGAGGTGTTCTCTTCACGGATGATGCGAAGGAGATGTGTTGCACTGCATGAGGCAAATGGTGGTCACACTAGATACTGACGTATCCCCCCCCAATAAAACAAAACTGCACCTTTCAGAGTGGCCTTTTATTGTGGGCAGTCTAAGGCACACCTGTGCATTTTTGTTGAGTATAAATACATTCAAATGATAGCGGAAAATCTAAATATATACCAATTATTGATTTGTTTCATATCCTTGACAATAGTGTAAAAGTGTTGAGCCAAAATGAAGATTTTTGTGTCATTGTCTAATTACTCATCTACCTTTTTATGTATGCAGTGTATCGCCAGTATTTGTATTCGCTAACAATGTAGTTATGAGACACCATCTGTGTTGTGTGTTTGGTGATGCCTAATGAAGTAGGAAGAATTTCTCTGAAGGACTTAGAAAACCACTGGGGAGCCTTAAAGATAGCTTGTTAGCCAGGTAACAACGCAACCGTAAGCTTTTGTGGGAAACACACACACACTAGATCTCTCTTGCAGACACTCCATTTGTAAATGCATCTAAACAGTGACTGAAAATGGCATCACATGAAAAGAATGTCCCAGAAGAAGTCCCTGTGAGTGGAGTTTGTGTATGAATGTGGTGATGGCAGTATGGTCAAGATGGAGGTTACATTAGACAAACTAACTGCAGCTGCAGAAATCGCAGACATCTGTGTAACAAGGGGCCAACAAAATATCCAAGTGATTTATGAGCGCACCATTGCCTCAACTATATTTTGTGATTTTCTTCATGAGGCAGCATTTCTTTAAATAGTATATCTGTGGATTCATTCTGGCAGACACACTTTGAACTTCATTTACTTTTGTTAAGTCGCTGACCATTTATAGCAAATGGTTGTTAAAACAGGAAGTGGCAGCATTCTGCCAAGAGTGCTAATTTCTCAAGTTATTGCTCCCTCCTTTGTCCCTTGTTGTTTTTTGGGACATTCAGTGAATTTTGCAGGACAGCAAGTAACTGGATATGGTAGGTAGGTGTACACAGGTACTGTGACCATGATGCAAAGCGGTTGCAGACTCCTTGATTTTATTCCAATAATTACTGGCTTACTGGTAAGATCTGGGTACTGGGTAGGGTTCTGAAAACCAGCAGGTTTGGTGCCTTTGTTGGCAATAAATTGTTTAATGATCTTGACTTTGTGGAGCAATTGAGAAACTGAGTTAGGAATCTAAGTGTCCTGGTTTGTGATTGTCCTGGACCAAGACTAAGAGCCACACTTTCAATGACATTTTGGTCACAGCCATCAGAAGTGTATCTGTATGTGGTAAAAGTTTGTGTTTCTCGGTCCTTGGCCTTTGAGACTAAGAGATGCCTGGAACAAGCTTATGAAGTCATGAGGTTAATGGACAGAGGTGTTTACCTTTGCAAGAGAATGAAAGTCCAAGTCATTAGAGTCCTAGTGCATCATATTTTACTGAACAGTTGTGAGTTTTGAACACTAACCAGTGACCTAAGGCGATGACTGATTGTCTTTGGTACTGGGTCTCTTTGGTAGAACTAAAGTGTAATGATACTCAAAAGAACACCAGCTATGACATTTTGGCTAGGTTATTAGATTTTGTACAATGTCTCATAGAACTTCAAAATGCAGACAGCAAGAGACAGGTGGTAAGTGCAAAAACCAGGTGATTTATTGTCCAAACAACAGTCAAAATCTCCAAAAACTGGTAAAAAGTGAGATGTGAGAGAAAAAAGGATCCGAAAACCCACAAAACAGAGTCTAAACTGAGTCACAAGGAAATGAAACAAGAAACACTTGGAAAAACAGTATAGCAAAGTCAAACTCTGAATACTCACAGGAACCAGGAAGTAACGTGAAACAGTAGGCAAACAAACAGGAACTAAGGTGTGGCTTAAATGCAAAAAGAACTGATGAGGAAAAAAAGATAAGTGTGTGCAAAAGTCAGAGGTCACGGACAAACAGGAAGGTGGCAATAACCCAATAGTATGGAAGGTGAGAAAAGGAAAAAGCACAAACACAAGAAAAGATGTCAAAAACCACCAAAGTGACACATAATTCAAATACACAAAAGAAAAAACAACCATGGAACTCAAAAGTGTAAGAAGTGTAACATAAGAGAAAACTCACAAGAAGAACTAATACATAAAAAGAAGCAATCAAGTAAAGTACAAAAACCACAAACTAAGTCCAAACCTCAAACAGAAAAGCAACGAGGAGTTGAGCATAGAATAAAATTGCTACAGGTTAAAAACTAACAAGAAGATGAACACATAAAAGAGGACAAACAGTAATCAAAGCACAATGAAATTAACATTAACCAAAAACTAAATCATGAAATACAATTGCATAATCAATGGAACTCAACTGAAAACAGAATGTAAACCAGGAGGCCCTAGGGGAAACAAAACACAGGGAACTTGGAACAAGGGAGACAAAACACAGACAATGGAGAGACAGACCTGAGACATAGATGGAGGATGAATCACACTGAGGACACACCTGGATGACAGACAAAGACAGGGGACAAGATATGGACCACAAGACACAAACATGAATACAGGACCGGGAGTACTCACACACACCCACAACAATACCCCCCCGGGATGGCTCAGGCAGCAAAAAGAACCCCCCACCCCCCACCACCACAAACACACAACAGAGAAAAACACAGCAACGACCAGGACTGAAACCAAAAAAACAAACCTAAATAAAGACACCAACAAAAACCCAGGAACCCAACAAAACCCCAAACCTGGGCGGAAGGAGGGGGATGGAAAGGCGGCATCACTGCCAAACAAACCCACAGCACCATAGTGACAATTATGCAAGAACATATCAAGAAAGAGTAGATGCAGGGGTAGGCAGAAACCAAAGTCCAAGTCCAGTGGCCAATTCTGTGGCAAGCCATAGCTGGAGGAAAGTCATGGGGTCGACCGTACAACTGCCCGGGAAAAGGTCTTTATGCTAGCCACAGCAGTTGGCTGGCACATACACACACAGACACACATATATAAGCCCTGTGATGGACTTGCATCCTGACCAGGGTGTACCCTGCCTCTTGCCCTATGACTGTTGGGATGGGCTCCAGCTCCCCCCCCCCCATTACCCTTGATTGGAGTAAGTGAGGATAGAGAATGAATTAATATATATATATATATATATATATATATATATATATATATATATGCTTGCTTCTAGGGTTTAAGTACTGCTCATACTTATCTGTGAGATACTTGTTGCCAACGATGCAGCCTTGACATTAGGGGAGGTGATTGTCTAGTGGTTAAGCATTGGGCTTGGGACCAGAGGATCCTCGGTTCAAATCCCAGCCTGACCGGAAAATCACTAAGGGCTCTTGTGCAAGGTCCTTAATCCCCTAGTTGCTCCCGGTGTGTAGTGAGCGCCTTGCATGGCAGCAGCCTGACACTGGGGTGAATGTGAGGCATTATTGTAAAGTGCTTTGAGTGTCTGGTGCAGATGGAAAGTGCTATATAAATGCAGTCCATTTACCATTTCGCTACCAAAGACAGTCTGCAGCAGCTTGTTAGTTGCCTCTCTCGTGCCTGCAAAGAGTTCGGACAGACCATCAGTGTGAAAAAGACAAATGTCATGGCACAAGGCACAGTTGCCCCTCCTAACATTGCCATTGATGGGTACAGCCTGGTAGTCGTGGAACACTTCACATACCTTGGATCGACCATCTCCAACTCACTCTCCATTGATGCAGTGATGAACAACAGGATTATGAAGGCAGCAGCAGTAATTGCAAGACTAAACCACAGAGTCTGGAACAACTCCAACCTCATGGAGAAGACAAAACTGAATGTCTACCAGGCTTGTGTGCTCAGCACACTCCACTACTGTAACGAGGCATGAATTACCTATGCCAGACATGAGAAAAAACTCAACAGCTTCCATCTGAGGTGCCTCTGATGAATTCTGCACATCAGATGTCAAGCCAAGGTGCCCTACACAGAGGTCTTGGAATGCGCCAACATGAGCAGCATGTTCACCATTCTTGGCAAGAGGTGCCTTTGTTGGCTTGGCCACGTTAGGAGGTTGGATCCAGGCCACATTCCGAAAGAGCTGGCAGACGGCACTCATTTTGCTGGTCGACCACGCCTGCACTTCAAGGATGTCTGCAAGAAAGACATGAAAACATGTAGTATCAACTTCAACATGTGGGAGCAGTGTGCAGAGGACTGTGCAGCCTGGCACCTTATTGTCAGAACAGGTCTACAGAGGGCTGAGCAGGAGAGAAACCAAGGCCTTGCTGAGCAACAAGCCAGGAGGAAGAAGCGACAGCGGCAGCCTCAGCAGGCTTCACAGTACACGTTCAGAAAATGCAGCAGATTGTCACTCATGCATTGGATTGATAAGTCATTCGCGCAGGTGCAGAATGACTTTAAAAAAAATAAAATCTGGATGCTACAGTCTCCCGCAGACAGATGGATGCTGAGGAGATGGGGGGGGGGGGGGGGGGGGGTGCTTCTAGGGTTGATGTACTGCTTGTATTTGAACAAAAGATGGTAACCATAAAACACACCAGAGAGGGGGAAAAATGTTTTTTGCTTGACATGGAACCACACTGCTGTTGACAACACCTTCTTTTCCATGAAGGAGGTGGTGTCTCCCCATCTCTTTTCCACAAATCTGAAGGTCTAAAACAAGTTGCTTCAGCCCTAAATTTTACTTATAACAGGGGAACCATCCACAGCCATAGAATTGTGGGACTCTGAGGATGTTTAACATCAAACCCCAACAATATTAAACCGTAAAAAGCAGATAAAAATTGATTTTGCACAATATGACCCATTTAAAAGATAAGCTACCTCAAACCTTCCTCCAGAATACAGTCACAGCGTACATATTGTTCAGCACATAATGCATTAAAATGTGAAACAATGGCTTCATGTTTGTGGCCCATCGGTCACTCTGAGATTCACGAGTTGAGATGGAACACAGAAAATGTGGGTATTACCATATTTTCTATGTTTCTGCAATGGAGGAAACTACAAGAGCAACTCTACTGGGTGTTCTGAGATCTTTCTAAAAGAAGAATAGTACAACACACTCTAAAGGTTTGCCTAAAAAAAAAAAAAAAAAAAAAATTCTCCTGTGTGCAATCATGCAAGATTGCTCATCGAAATCCTAACGGTTATTTTCTGTTTTCCTCTGAATATCACAATTTTATGATCATCTATTGTTGTTTATCTTCACCCTTCTTTTTGCTTAATTCATATTTTGTTGTTTCAAAGTCATTCCACTTCATTTCTTCTTTTTTCACACATTTAAACCCCTGTCTCTCCCAGTACTGCTTTTTTATCGATTCTGGTATCATATTTTTTTTTTCTCTCATTCTGTTACTTCACATCCCTTCAGTTGTCATACCATTTTCACCAAAACAGTGCAACAATAAAACAAACAGAAAAATCACACCTTGGCTGTATGGCTGTATTACACCCCCCCCCCCCCCACCACCACTTTTTTCCTATAGACATCTGTCTTCCCAAAGAATATTACAAAAGCAATTCCACTCCAGTCAATAAGCCACAGGATTGGCTCTCATCCACTTAGTCCCTCAGGAGTTACCATATCATCAATACAGATTTATACTGTAGCTCGGTAGCTAATACACGCAAATGCCAATATGCCACCTCTCTGCTGCTGGTAAAAATACATGGAGCAATATGTGCCAATTTTATGAACAGTAATAAAAGACTGACAGTGGAAAGAAAAGAGAGGAGAGAAAGCATAGTAGATAAAAAAGAGTCCCAGCTGGATATGTGAGCCTTCTAAATGCGCACTGCAAGAATTGCCAATGTGAGATGCAACAGGGTATGTGCTAGATCTGCCTATTTACAACTGGCATGAAAATATGCAGGAGAACTATTTTAAAAAAGTGGTCAATGATGCAAGGGCAGGGCTTTTGGTACAACCCATCAACAAGGGGTTAGGGTTGCCTGGGGACTGCTGGGAGACTCTCAGCCATGTATCACCCAAGTTGCTGTGATCCCTCTCTGGGTTTTACGCATGACCTTCCAAGTGGTTTGAGTTGGTGCATGCCACTGGCTGGGGAGAGAGGGGTGTTGTGGGGTTTTGGGTCCTGTCTGTCACTGGGACTGAGGGTCTGTGTCCTATAAGGAGTAGTTGTCTCCTGTGTGTTACATTATTGGATACACCTTTTCTTTGCCTGGTTGCTACATTTGTATATATGTTTTTGAAATTTATAATTTATATTTACATTTTAAATTATGAAAATGGTTCATTAAACATGTCTGTGGTTTTCACAGTCAAAAAACACTAACTTTTTTCTACTTGGATTTTATGTTTTTGTGTAAATTTAGGGTCACTGTGTTAATACAGAATGTCAGAATAAAAAACTGTAAAGTCACACAGGTGAGGTTGTGCTGAAAAAAAAAATGACACCAAACAAGGCAACAGTTCTTTTTTAAAGATTAATTATGAAGGTAAAAACAAAAGTAGTCAAAAATGGCGAATTATACCCTGGACTTCAGAGGCTTAAGCTCAGTTCTACCATAAAGACCGATTTCAATCCAAAATATTTCTCTTGTCGGAAGGAAGCAAAGGTTGAATGTGCCCCAAGTTGTCAGGCAAGAACCAGCTGGTGGGGTGGAGGAGGCAACATTCATGTCAGTGACTGCCAACAGCAGAGAGGTGAGTTAGAGCTGACATGTTTTAAATATTTGTCATGCATTGATGGCTGAGAATTGGACCAGCTTGACCAGCTAAGAGTAGATGTTACAAGTTATCACATGTAATGTATACTAAGGTTGAGAAAATTTTTGTGGACGAACCAAAGCAGTATAGTGAGATAGCTGAAAATCTTAAAATGGTATAATAACAATTGAGACATGGTTTCTTATGTTTTTGGGTATGGGGAACCCAATTATGACATTGGCATTCCTGTAAAAGGTCATGACCTTTTGGTATGGTCAATGCCATCTTTTGACATTTTTCAACAAATTATTTATTTTTTGTACAACATATGAAACATGGATACCTATTTTTTTAAAATTTGTGGAATATCTAATTACAACAATAGTATAAGGTTACAACCTTTTTGTATTGACAAATAACATATGTTTATTGGGATATCATGTATTTTGTTGCAAATGTTTGGTTTCTGTACATAGCATATAAAGAAAAGAATGGTATATGACAATCTTGGATAACATATGGGCATGTAGTGATCATACCACAATCAGATAACCTTAAGCTTGACTTAAACCAGTCTTGGATAACATATCAACAAACATAGTGATGATATCACATTCATTTTTAAGATAAATTATGAAGGTAAAAACAAAAGTAGTCAAAAATGGCCAACTGTACCCTGGACTTCAGAGGTTTAAGCTCAGTTCTACCATAAAGACAGATTTCAATCCAGAGTGATATTGTACAGCATGTGAGACCAGTGGGGGGTACGAAGAGCTCGAATTCTCTCGTCACAAGGACACAAGGGTTGAATGTGCCCCAAGGTTAGGGTTAGTGGTCCTGGTGGGGTGGAGTGATGATGTCACATTCAGAAAATCTTAAGAGTCTCTTAAGTAATGTATGAGAACATAAGTAATGCATGATAATACACACAGAAAACCTTAAACCTAAAGCAGTCTTGGACAACAATTAAACATTAACATGTCAAAGAAGTGGAAACTGCCACTTTCAGAAAATCTAAAAAACCTAAAACTGTCTTGGATAAAGTATGAACACAATGTAAAACATGTCAAAGATTGAAAATACCTCAATCAGAACCCTTATAACTTTTTACCTTGTATATCATTTCATTATACTTCCACTTTCCATACAATGGCATTTAGAGAATTTATGAAAGTGTGGCAATGTATCTTCTTATAAGTAATAGTTTGGAATTTGCACAGAAGATTTAGTGGAACTTATTGCTTAGTCAATTTATATGAGCAAAAATCTGCATCATGACTTAAATGACTTTTTCTTTACTCAAATCATGTTTGACAAATACATGGTTAGTCTTTAGATTCAATTGCCATGACTAATCAAAGCAATCAAAGAATTTTGAGATTTAAATAAAAAATGTACATCTGTCTTCACAAAATTATGGATGGTGAAATTAGATAGAAAAATTATATGAGTTGTACAAAAATGTAAAAAAAAAATATCATTGACCTTGCCAAAAGGTCATGATGACCTTGACCTTTTACAGCAATGTCAATGTCAGAATTGGGTTTGCCATACCCAGAAACATAAGAAACCATGTCTCATTTGTTGTTATACCATTTTTAGATTTTCAGTTATCTCACAATTCTGCTTTGGTTAGTTCACAAAAAATTTCTCAACCTGAGTTTACGTTATATGCGATAACTTGTAAAGCTACTCTTCTCAGATGGCCATCACATATCATTGAAAAGCTGAGATTCCAGGCTTTCAGAAAAAGTATGGACTGTCTGTCCCTCTGTGTTCATGAAATGAGACGTAGTTTGCTCTTCTCATGTCCACATCTGCTGATCCGGTGTTTCCAGCCAGCCCCGTGAATGTGTCCTGGCCGACATGCATGTCATGTAGATGGTGCGCCGCAGGACTGACACTGTGCCATGTGGAACAGAGCTCACATGGGTGTTATGATCTGACGGTCCGTTTCAACACGGGGGCAGACTGTCAATGTCCGCCACGTGCGCGCGCTCGCTCACTACAGCCCGTCTCCACAGCAATATATGTTTTTATGTATGTCCACGTAAGGACAGCAAGCAGACACATGCGCATTACAATGGGCAGTTGGAAGTTCAAGTCTGTCCAAATGCAGTACGTGTTGTCCAGCTGGGATGTCCAGAACGACAGCTCTCCACAGCCGCTCCTGTTGGCAGCCACACCTCCTGTCAGTTCAGCGCACACACCAATGTGTCACTGTGTCTGGTTGCAAAGCCACACTCGTGGGGAAATTTCACATCCACCTTGACAGTGATTGTTTGCAGACTATTTTCGTGATGATAGTACGAATGGCCACACACTTTTTGTTGACACACACCCTCCCCTCTCCAGTACATCTGCATACATGGGGGCTAAGAGAGGATCCACTTTTCAAGTTGTGCAGCCAGAAGGGGACTCTGGCCCACATACTCTCTGGGTGTAAAATATCTTTGACCCAGGGGCGGTATAGATGGCGTCATGACAAAGTGCTCCTCTCATTGGCTGATACCATAGAGCGGGAGAGAGTCAAGAAGAGACCAGTTCACACAACTGCAGGAAGAATGATCACCTTCCTTAAGGAAGGAGCCAGGCCTGTACAGACCACCAAAAGGATAAGACCCAGTATACTTCATGCCGCAAGCTCCTGGGAGATGAGGGTGGATGTAGGGAGTAGGTTGCAGTTTCCCGAGGTGGTGCAAACATCCCTCCGCCCCGACATAGTGCTGTGGTCGGCAAAAGACCAGAAGATAATCCTGGTCGAGCTAACGGTGCCATGGGAAGAGGGCTGCGAGGAGGCCCACGAAAGGAAAACTGCAAAATACCAACCTCTGGCCCAAGAATGTCGAGACAGGGGCTGGCAAGCATGGGTTTTCCCTGTAGAGATAGGGTGTAGGGGCTTCCCAGCGAAGTCTACATGGAGCTTCCTTTGTGCCATTGGGATGGATGAGCAGAGTAAAAAGCAAGCGGCTCGCCGGATGGGGGAGGAGGCAGAACGTGCCTCATGCTGGATCTGGAGCAAAAGGGAGGAGGAGAGCTGGAAGCCGGGGGCAGATGGGCAGTGAGTTGGCCACTCACTGCGGGCCCACCAACTGGAGGGTGTCGTGGTTTAGGGCTGAAACACCCAGAGAAGGTTGGATACCACCTGATGACATCTGCCCCAGGCCTAAAGCTACAGCTACCTGCTAAGGTAGCTGAGGAAGGCACTAATAAGTGTATTCATTAAGTCATCTCTGGGTTACCAGTGGCTTCTAGGAATTAGACTAGATGACAACTGAGAAAGGTCGGTGACGCTGGAGAGACAGCTGACCTCCAGGAAAGACTGGCATGGGCACACAGGGCTAGCTATCCTGTGAGCAGCACTCGCAAGACGGCACCAACCCAAGCTACAAAGGAATTAAATGAACAATACCCCCAGAGTCTCCCGAGAGGGGGGGCGGAAGAGAGGCTCAATGGGACGGATATAACGGTATCGGCCAGGACAAGGAACATGACTACGAGAAAGCTTAAGCAATCTACATTGACTGGAGTGGAGTACACTATACGGTGCCATTGCGGGAAGATCTGCAAAAGCACCAGAGGACTTAAGCAACACCAGAGCAGGTCTAAGTGTGGAACATCAGCAACCCCAGTGCAGCGCACAGACCCAGAGTCTGGTCAGACGATGGAGACCTACAGCCAGGAAGCACCCCATAGTGCTGAAGATCTCTCCGCACCTGAGTTGCCTCAGCACCAGAAACCTGCTAATGTGAACCCCCCCCCCAGTAACTTCAACCCAATTGGCGAAGCGAGAGAGGATTAGATGGCCAAAGATGGTAGATGATAAGGCGTGGATACAACTGGAGGATGATATTGAAGGTATTTTGGAAGTTACCGTAGCAGGGTCGGTACATAGGAAGATAGATGCAATTACCACCATAATATACAACCTTGCCAAGGAACGGTTTGGTACAATAGAGCAGAAAGGCCAATGCCAACCGCAGCAGCAGCCAAATAGGAGGGAGAGGGAGATTCGTCAGCTAAGGAGCGAGATAAAAGCGCTGAGCAAACGGTTTAAGACCAGCTCACTGACCAAGAGAGAAGGTATTAGAGATCTAACAACTGAGCTGCGAGGACAGCTGCGTAGGCTCAGAAGAGCAGAACAGCTTCGGAAGCAGCGTCGGAAAAAAGAGAAGAAGAGAGCTCAGTTTGTAAGAGACCCATACAGCTTCACTAAGACACTTCTCGGCCAACAAAGATCTGGCTCACTCTCCAGCTCTAAGGCGGAGGTAGAAGAGTTCCTTGTGGAAGCCTACAGTGACCCTAATAGGGGTCAGGGTCTAGGAACCAACCACAATATCTCAAGGCCTGGAAAGCCAACAATTGAGTTGAATGTGAAGGAACCTACATGGCAGGAGGTTAAGGACATCGTCCGTAAAGCCAAATCTTCAGCTGCCCCTGGCCCAAGTGGTATACCATATAAGGTATACAAGAAATGTCCCAAACTCCTTAGGAGGTTGTGGAAAATTATGAGGAAGATCTGGGCCAGGGGCATAATTCCACCCAGCTGGAAATTGGCGGAGGGATGTTTTGTTCCAAAGGAGGAGAGGTCCTCCACAATCTCTCAGTTTAGGACAATCTCTCTCCTTAGTGTAGAGTGTAAGATCTTTTTTTCTGTTCTGGCACGAAGAATTACCACCTATATGATACAAAACCAATATATCAATACATCCATCCAGAAAGGTGGTATCCCAGGCTTTTCGGGCTGCCTGGAACACACCTCGATGATTAGTCAATTGATTCAAGAAGCAAGGCAGAAGAAAAGTGACCTAACAGTCGTCTGGTTAGATCTTGCCAACGCTTATGGGTCAATTTCACATAACCTCATCCAAGAAGGGCTTGACCATTATTCCATTCCTATGGCAATTCGAGGCTTGATTAACAACTATCTTGCGTGTTTTCGACTCAGGTTTTCATCAGCGTTCTTTACCACCAGTTGGCTGGACCTCCAAAAGGGGATTCCAACAGGGTGTACCATCTCCCCCATTTTGTTCATTATGGGAATGAACTTATTGTTATCTGCAGCAGAGGGCATAACCCGGGGTCCCAAGTTGGAATCCAGTGTAGAGCAGCCAGTGCTGCGAGCATTCATGGACGACATCACTGTAACAACTGTGACGCACGTCCAAGCAAGATGGGTGCTGGAAACCTTGGGTAGTGTCGCCACCTGGGCAGGTATGCTGTTTAAAGCCAGGAAGTCTAGGAGTATGGTCATTAGGAAGGGTAGAGTCACCAGCAAGTTTAGCCTCAAAGTACAGGGTGAGGTCATTCCATCCATCGAGGGCAGCCCAATAAAATGCCTGGGAAAATGGTTCAATGCGTCGATGACGGATGGAGCCAATGTTGCTGAGGCTGTGAAGCAGACCGAGGAATGGCTGAAGAAGATAGATAAGTCTTTACTCCCGGGCAAGTTCAAGACCTGGCTGTATCAACATGGCCTCTTGCCCAGGCTACTTTGGCTATTCACAGTCTATGAGTTTCCCATGACTACCATCGAGGTCATCGAGAGGAAGATCAACAAGCACCTGCGGAGTTGGCTGGGAATTCCCCCAAGCTTCTCAGCAGTGGGCCTTTACATCCGGTCTGGTCAATTGCAACTCCCCCTGTCATCAGTTGTTGAGGAGTACAAGGTGGCAAAATGCAGGGTCGTCCTAAGCTTGAGGAATTCTAACGATGACCTCATTAAACAAGCGGGCATTACAACTAGGTCTGGACGCAAATGGTCTGCCAACACAGCTGTGGAACAGGCCATCGGTTCCCTGAAGTTGCGGGATATTGCTGGCAACCAATGCGTCCATCGACAAGGTTTCGGCTCTGCACAATTTCAAACTTGGGGAGGCGCAAACATGAGAACCAGGCGAGGCATGGTGCAGGCAGAAGTGAGGAACAGGGAGGAGGAGAAGCGAGTAGCCAGAGCAGTGCAGCAAGGATCCCAGGGGGCCTGGACAAAATGGGATTTGCCTAGGCGCAAAGTCACGTGGAGAGAGCTGTGGCGCCTGGAGCCATACCGCATCTCCTTCCTCTTGCGGTCGGTCTATGACACCCTCCCCTCTCCAGTACATCTGCATACATGGGGGCTAAGAGAGGATCCACTTTGCAAGTTGTGCAGCCAGAAGGGGACTCTGGCCCACATACTCTCTGGGTGTAAAATATCTTTGACCCAGGGGCGGTATAGATGGCGTCATGACAAAGTGCTCCTCTCATTGGCTGATACCATAGAGCGGGAGAGAGTCAAGAAGAGACCAGTTCACACAACTGCAGGAAGAATGATCACCTTCCTTAAGGAAGGAGCTAGGCCTGTACAGACCACCAAAAGGATAAGACCCAGTATACTTCATGCCGCAAGCTCCTGGGAGATGAGGGTGGATGTAGGGAGTAGGTTGCAGTTTCCCGAGGTGGTGCAAACATCCCTCCGCCCCGACATAGTGCTGTGGTCGGCAAAAGACCAGAAGATAATCCTGGTCGAGCTAACGGTGCCATGGGAAGAGGGCTGCGAGGAGGCCCATGAAAGGAAAGCTGCAAAATACCAACCTCTGGCCCAAGAATGTCGAGACAGGGGCTGGCAAGCATGGGTTTTCCCTGTAGAGATAGGGTGTAGGGGCTTCCCAGCGAAGTCTACATGGAGCTTCCTTTGTGCCATTGGGATGGATGAGCAGAGTAAAAAGCAAGCGGCTCGCCGGATGGGGGAGGAGGCAGAACGTGCCTCATGCTGGATCTGGAGCAAAAGGGAGGAGGAGAGCTGGAAGCCGGGGGCAGATGGGCAGTGAGTTGGCCACTCACTGCGGGCCCACCAACTGGAGGGTGTCGTGGTTTAGGGCTGAAACACCCAGAGAAGGTTGGATACCACCTGATGACATCTGCCCCAGGCCTAAAGCTACAGCTACCTGCTAAGGTAGCTGAGGAAGGCACTAATAAGTGTATTCATTAAGTTCTGTATGCACCACTCTGCATTTAATCATTAGTGATTGATCTCTGCTCCCCTCCACAGCAAGTCTTTTTCCTGGTTCTCTCCCTCAGCCCCAACCAGTCCCAGCAGAAGACTGCCCCTCCCTGAGCCTGGTTCTGCTGGAGGTTTCTTCCTGTTAAAAGGGAGTTTTTCCTTCCCACTGTCGCCAAGTGCTTGCTCACAGGGAGTCGTTTTGACCGTTGGGGTTTTACATAATTATTGTATGGCCTTGCCTTACAATATAAAGCGCCTTGGGGCAACTGTTTGTTGTGATTTGGCGCTATATAAATAAAATTGATTGATTGATTGATTTTGTAAGTGCCATGCGAGCGGTGTTGATATTCATATGTGTCACCTGGAATTTGGCTGACACCTGCCCTGAGATGGTTTGATGGGCTCGCACAGTCTTTGAGCTACTGGTGTGCGCAAATAGTATAGTAACAGGTGTGTTAGATGTTGGAAGCTGATACGATTTTACACGTTTTGCATACGATTCCTGCTTCATGTGTACTTTATGCTCAAAACAACTAAATTTGCACTGTGTGCGAAGGGGCCCTAACCCGGACCTCGACCGGTCTGGTGTGGTAATTCAATTTGCACTCTGCATCTTTATTTTGGCTTGTTTTATGGTATATTGCATTCCTAATACAACCCCACTCATTTATCCAGGCTTGGTATCAACAGTGTACTGGTTGCATAGCCCATGCTGAGATTTGATGAAGTTGAAGGTTAGTGCCCTGCCACCTTCTACCCTCCTCATTTATCCGGGCTTGGGACCGGAACTCATAGTGTACTGATTGTACACCCCATGCTGAGATTTGAGGAAGTTTAAGGTTAATGCCTTGCCTCCTTCTACCCCCCTCATTTATCCGGGCTTGAGACAGGCACTCACAATATATTGGCTGCACACCCCATGTGCCTGAGTTATGTATGCAGAGAGTTAAAGATTAAAATAATGAAAAATGAGGTTTCAGTGGCTTCTTAGCAGCTTGGCAGTCCAAGTACTAGTGAGAACTCAGCTGCATGCCTTGATGTTGCCCAGAACACAATTATCAGACGTATCCTAACAGTCACAGTCGAGTTACCAATGCAGATGGTATCCAAGAAGAGATCCACTTAGCAGTTAGTAAATACACTCCCTCTATATAACCACCACACACCCACAGATTTCTCAGTTCCTGTAGTTGCACCTCTCTCTGGATCATGCACAATAGCACAATGTAAATTTTATTCCCTACCATTGTCTCTGTTTGCCCATTTTTCTTCAGTCTCCAAGAATAATCTCTCTCACACACACACACACGCACGCACGCACACGCACGCACACGCACACACACACACACACACACACACACACACACACACACACACGTAGAGGTGTGACACACTTGATGCTTCACTTTGGGTGCTGAAAAGCTACAACTATTTTGACTGTTGTTCTATTTGGAGATTGCACTGTCAGCGGAAAATGCGAGTGCTTTCTACATGCTCGCGTATAAGACAACAACGGAGAGGGATTGAAAGAGAATCTATGTATGGGGGTGTTACTGTGCATGTGCACGCATAGCTTTGCTCTGTCTCAGTCCTGTCACGCAAATTCATAACCCAATCCCACACAAGAACTTTGTAGGTAGGTTTCACTGAAAAATGTCTGCTCTGCCTCAAAATACTCCAGAATATGTGCTAAAAAAAAAATTAATAAACAAATAAATGGGAAAGCAGGACAGACAATGTTCATCACATCACGTCATGCAATAATAGTGTAAAGTTTTAGGAAAACGATAACCAAAGGCATACATTTTACTGTACAGTAAAATGTACAGTAAAATTATATGTTACTAAACGTTACATAACGTTTAGCTGCAATCATCTTTTTTTCTCTCTCTCTTAAATAGTGAATATTTTGTTTGTTTTCCAGTCAAAAAATGTAGTCTCTGAGATGCACGGAAAGAAAGACAAATGTCAATAAGATTACTTAAAAAATTTGAAGTTGCAACTGAGAATGATGTCACGCTTGAGTTAAATCCATTCCAGCTTCCGCACAACACCGCAAGCTCTTCACCTCCAAGATTGGAGTATTGAGAGCTAAAGAAAGTTTACCAAAGAGACCTCATGAAATAGGACAGATGGTGCAGATGGTCATGGTCTGTTTTCTGCTTGGTTTGTAGAGCAGTGTGGTAACATCTACAAGGGCAGTCGATATTAGTTGAACAAATTCGTAAAAAAAAAAAGAAATTGCATGGTATTTCATGTGTAAAAATGTCATAGCATATCCACAGAGAGCACTAAGACAGTACTGTGTGTGCAACTTATTAAATTTGACACAAAAAAAGACAGGAGTCCTAAAATTGGTTATTGTTACTGCTGTTGATGCTTGGAGGAGCCATATTGCTTTATGTTGTTGTGCTTGAATGATTTCAGAAGTTGAAATCATGACTTGAGGGGGGTCTTCCAAATGAAACTTAACTCTCATAGTTGGGGAATTATGTCCTTCAAGTAATTTCAAAGCCCCATAAAGCCCCATTCTTTGAAGACAGGGTTTGAAACGTAGTCCTTACTTTGACAACCCTTAGAGGGACTTGGAGGGAGTCTGTAATGAACTAGGCTATTCTGTCATTTTGCAGTGGTTGTTAAGGCATTGTTTTAATGATGAACCCAGAATTGCAGACAATGAAGAAATGAGGTGTGTGCGTCAAAACCCAGAGTGATTATGGACTGGAGGTTCTGGACTGGGGTCGAGTCTGTCACAATGTGTGAGTTGGTGGGATGTGGCATTGAGTATCTGGTGGTGTGATGGCATGTGATGTGTATGGCGTGTGTGTTTGTGTGTATGTGTATTGTGTGTGTTATGGCTGCCTGTGGTGACTAGTGGCATGTACGGTGTGTGTGTTTGTCAGTCTGTGTGTCGGTCAGAAGGGGGAGCAATAGGTAGGAAGGAAAAACTACGGTGGATGAACTTGAGGCTCATGAAGAAGTCATACAGGTCATGGAAATCTTAGCGGTGGTGTCTAAGGGGGGTTTACCGGGAGTCATTGGATACCTGTGGATCTGGTGAATATAAAAATCCATGGGGTTTTCAATGTAAGGGGGAATGCCTCGTTGGATAAACAGTGATCTAATATGGTGGAGGTCCAGATATGCAGTTATGATGTCTGGTTCAGTGTGTGTGAAATTTTCCACAGAATCCAAAATCGTGTCTTGTTCATTTCAGTCAGTGCTGTTGACATAGTCCAGATAAAGGTCTGAAAAAAAGCCTCCACGGTGTTGCGGAGGTCGAGGACTTCTGAGTCCTCCTTTGACTCTAGTATGCGGTCCCCTTCCGTGTCTGACAAAAAACGTCCTCCAACTGAGCAATCTTAATTGATTTGGTGCAAGGTGGGTTTAGCTGTCAGGTAGGTCTCCGGGTTCCAGGAAAGAGATCGAAAACCCAGTGGTTTTCCTCCACTAAGTCCCAACCCTGGTCTAAAATTCCATACTATTCGACAGGTGCATAAATATTATGAAAGCAGTTAAACAGTTGGACTAGTCATGAAAAAAAATCATCTGGAGCACCCCCCCCCCCCCCCCCGCTCTGGATTGGTGGCTGTCCCGGGGGGGGGGGGGGGGGGGGGGGTCGAGACTGAAAGGCTGACAGCCTGCTGAAATGTCTGGCCTCAGATGGTTAAGTCCATGGGACCAGAAGCACTGTTCTGTGTCCTGTGCTCAGTCGGGGAACCTGTTCTGATGTGCAAAAAGCCCCTCTAAAGCATATATCTCCAGAATGAGTTCCAACGCCCACACGTTTCTTTCCAGTAAATCTCATGTCTGGTCCAAAAAAAAAAAAAATCACTTCTCTTTTCTAGAGTATAGCAGCACTGATATAACTGATATATTAAATAACAGTCTGCAGTTATCACCAAAGGCTTTTAAAGCCACACCATTGGGGTACCTGTCTGTGGGGGTTCATTATTGTTGGCGGATTCTTTCTGCACCATGGTGACTAAACACTAATCAGACAATAGTCGGCACTGACGGGGAGTAAACAGTGATGGGGAGCAGTGGTGGGCACACTTCCGATAATCCGATAACATAATTATCGAAGATAACGTTTTCATTATCGGATTATCTTTTTAGATAAATTTAAAAACCATCATCGGACTAATTATCTTCCGATGAATTGCTGTCCGATAACTTTTAGACCAATAACGTAGTAAACTAAGATGAACAGCGAAAAACATTTTTAAAACTACACTCAACAAAAATATAAACGCAACACTTTTGGTTTTGCTCCCATTTTGTATGAGATGAACTCAAAGATCTAAAACTTTTTCCACATACACAATATCACCATTTAGCTCAAATATTGTTCACAAACCAGTCTAAATCTGTGATAGTGAGCACTTCTCCTTTGCTGAGATAATCCATCCCACCTCACAGGTGTGCCATACCAAGATGCTGATTAGACACCATGATTAGTGCACAGGTGTGCCTTAGACTGTCCACAATAAAAGGCCACTCTGAAAGGTGCAGTTTTGTTTTATTGGGGAGGGATACCAGTCAGTATCTGGTGTGACCACCATTTGCCTCATGCAGTGCAACACATCTCCTTCGCATAGAGTTGATCAGGTTGTCAATTGTGGCCTGTGGAATGTTGATCCACTTCTCTTCAATGGCTGTGCGAAGTTGCTGGATATTGGCAGGAACTGGTACACACTGTCGTATACGCCGGTCCAGAGCATCCCAAACATGCTCAGTGGGTGACATGTCCGGTGAGTATGCCGGCCATGCAAGAACTGGGACATTTTTCAGCTTCCAATGTACAGATCCTTGCAACATGGGGCCGTGCATTATCCTGCTGCAACATGAGGTGATGTTCTTGGATGTATGGCACAACAATGGGCCTCAGGATCTCGTCACGGTATCTCTGTGCATTCAAAATGCCATCAATAAAATGCACCTGTGTTCTTCGTCCATAACAGACGCCTGCCCATACCATAACCCCACCGCCACCATGGGCCACTCGATCCACAACATTGACATCAGAAAACCACTCACCCACACAACGCCACACACGCTGTCTGCCATCTGCCTTGGACAGTGTAAACCGGGATTCATCCGTGAAGAGAGCACCTCTGTGAAAGGCACTATATAAATAAATTTACTTACTTACTAATATTGAGTGCACGTTTTACAACATCATCAAAGTTTTAAAACATGCACACATCATCAAACGTGTGCACGGCATTAATAAAACATGCGCACATTCTCTCCACATGCAAAACATTTTGCGATGACACTTCCAGGGCTCCGTAAAAATGCCTGTTTTTACAAATAAAATGGAATATTTTACAAAAGCACATTTATCTTTAAACCAACACACGACACATGTCACATTAACGTGTTGGTTTGCATAATGAATGACTGAACCAATCAGTGTTTAGCAGAGGCACTTTTACCCAGAATGCTTTGCGGTCTGTGTTTGTTACAAAACCTCAGAATTAGTGCCTTATTCAACATTAAAAGATATATGTTATATTTTAACTTTGTACAAATGACAGAATTGACATTAATGGAGTTATTCTATCAGTATTTTCACAAAACCATAAGTTGGTATGACTTTAGTTTTCAAGACCTCCGCCTGACCGGAGCATTGTAATTGATAGAGAGCTGGCCTTATGGTTGCTTGCTGGGTGTCTCTGTGGTGGGATTGCTGTAATAAACAAGTGCTTCCAGCAGGGGCAGTATGTTGAAAGAAAAATGATTAGTAGAGAGTTGATTTTGTGGGTGCGCTCATGATTCTCTGTGCTGTGTTCTACAGGGGGCAGCATAGTCGAACATTCTGGCTCATTCTTTGGGTCTTTTGTTGCTTTTGATGCTTTCAAGCGATCGTGTTAAAAATTAATTTCAGCTTCTTAGTAATTGCAAATGTACCAGAGACAACACCGGAATTTATCGATTATCTGTATTTTCCGATACATTTTTGGGTGGTTTATCTGTTTATCTTTATCAAAGATAAATTTTTAGTTATCTTATTATCTGTTATCGAAGTTAATTTTTTGGTTATCTGTGCCCACCACTGATGGGGAGTAAACAGTGGTGCTGTTTGAAAAGTTCCCTTTTCTGTCGCAACCTTTGACATATTTTGAGAAGCCCTTGTATTCCACTGGAAGCTGTAATGTGTTCATACATGGTAATTAGGGGTGTCATGGTACACAGTTTTGTTTGTTTGTTTATATGTCACGTGACATGTGGAACCAGTAGTGGCAGCGTCAAGGGGGGGCTTAAGCCCCGCCAATAATGAGCCAAGCCCCCCCTCAGCTCCCCCAATAATTCTGCCAATAATGTGAATAGCGACTGACATATTTGTGGATCTCAACTGCAGTTTTGTGCTGAAAATGTCTCAATATTGCATAACTGAGCAAAGTGATGAATGTGTGTGTTCGGTGATCCACCAATGCTGAATCACCCTTCACGAACAGAATTTTCAGTTTTGCAAATAAACATTTATTTGTAAAAACTCACACACAAGTTACAAATCAGAAATTTGTGTTTGTGGATCACAAAGCATGTGTACAAATCAAAGGATATTTGTAAATCACCCTCTGTGCAGCTGCAAGTATTAATGAGACAAATTTAACTCCATACTCCAAAAATTTAGATTTCCTAAATATTTATTACGGCCACTCTTAAAACTTCACTTATCTTTATAATTTTATTACTGGTAAATTTTCTAATTGATTTAGATGAGATATACTTATTATCTCACAGGAATATATCACAATTATCTGGGAACTACTTTTTGCGCAGGAATTCATCAAGCACGTCGGCCGCAGCCACGCACTAACACAGAATATACAGAAGCTGTATATGGTTGTTTGGCCAAAACCTCGGTGTTAAATTAGCAATAAATCTTTGATATAGACGATTTGTGTAAGGTTGATTCCATGCATTGTCTTGAGCACCATTTCAATGAATTCTATTTGTATACCTATGTGCAAGTTCACTCAACTTGCAATGATTCTAAGTGATGTGTGTGTGCATTGATACCACATCTTAGAGGAGCACAGGTGACTAAAACATATACCTTGGTATTTATAAAGCAATTTACTATATATTCTTCATTTTGATGACATTTTGTGGAGCCCCTCCAACTTTTACCCCAGCCCCCCCAACAAAAATTTCCTGGCGCCACCACTGGGAACCAGAGTCCCCTTTTAAGTTTGTATTATTTTTGCTCAGATGACAGTATCTCCTTAAACCTCACTCTGAACAAATTTGGACTCATATGCAGCGTCGCGATTCAGCGGCCATCTCTCATCCGTGAAAATGTACACATTTATTTAAAGCGCCAGCTCATAAGTTGGGGGTGTTTTCTGTGCACACTTGAATATGCAGTGATCTCATCTAGGGTAGTGATTCAACAAAAATCCGAGATTGGTACACTTTCACTTTTAGGTTCATATTTCATAAGAAAAAGGGAAATTAATCAACTCCACTCATGCTTTCAAAATTTCAGCAATCCATACCTACTTACTCCAAGTAAAGGTTATGGGGTGTGGTGTGTGGGTGCTGGAGTCTATTTCAGCAGTCATAGGGTGTGAGGAAGGGTACACCCTGGACAGGACGCCAGTCTATTACAGGGCCATGTATAGACAGACAAATACATTCACATGCACACATATGGTACACACATACCTGCATGTCTTTGGATGAGGGAGGAAGGCGGAGCACCCAGAGGGAACACTTGCAAACACGAGGAGAACATACAAACTCTACACAGAAAGTCCTCAGGTAGTGGTGTTGTACACAGTCTTAGAACAGTCATTGGCAGAGCTTCCAGTCATGAAGTTGTACGCTGATCTTGAATCCTGCTGTCAGAAGAAGGCAGAGGCACAGACATCAGACAGGGACCAACTAGTGGTGTTAGGGTGGAGGAGGTAGCGTTTCAGGCCAGCAACTGCAAGCAGCAGAGAGGAGCGTTAGACTTGACATTTGTAAATAATGTATACATTTCCTATGGGTCGTGAGTTGATGACTCAAAGGAGGGCCAGCTGTTTCTTAATAGAGATACAGCTGTTACTGATTAGGTAAATCTCTATGAAAGCTTTGAGATCTGAGTCTTCCTAGCCTACCTTACGCTACACTACATCTCTCCTACAATATGCTGCTACATTTCATCTATACATTTATTGTGTGCCAATATTGCATCATACCACTGTGTACTGCATGGCTGGCTTAACAGACAGACAAAACTGATGGATAGGCTAAAAGGAACAAATATAATAATGTGAGAAAAGTAGATGGAGAATGAAAAACTTTTGGAGAAAGAGCTAAAGGGTTGTAATCTACGATTAATTTAGCTTGTGCTAAACCATGAGGGAATGCTGGGAAATCAATGCAGGCTGATTGCTACTTTTACAGAACTGCAGAAAACACAGAAACTAACTGATTGTTTTCTTTTTTCCCATCTTGAACACTCTTGCTCTTGTAGCACGTTCAGTTTTTTTGTAATATTACACAAATACAGAGAGAGAGAGAGAGAGAGAGAGCAGCATCAGAGTTAAAACTTTTGATTTCCAATGTGTGTGAGTGTACAGCTGTAAGAGAAAAAAGCAACATGGTGTGTTTGAAGTTTAGTCCATAACGTGCATGTACACAAACACGCACTCACAGCCATGTGACGAATTTAGCTATTTAACGCACAATCTTATCGAGAGGGACATACACGATCTGGACAATTGGTAAAAAGGAATACAGTTAGTTTGCCTTTAGCACAAACTGGTCATGCTTGACTCACATCTTCTGAAAAGGACTCAGAATTGCAAAAAATATTTGCACGACATGTTCGCATGATCTAGCCTGAAGTGCCAACACGATCAGGACTGAGATTGGAGATATTGAAGTGTAGCAGGAACAAATTTTGTTTTTCAAGTGAATAGTTTAATGAGGCAGAGGTACCAATAAACATGGAAAAACTTGGTATTTATTAGTGATAAATAATGAAATATAGAAGGTAAAATGTTGCCCAAGGTGCTCCTTCATATAATAATTTGTATTGATCCTCTATTAACACAACAGACAATTACTATATACGGTATCACCTGAATTACTTTCACAGTCATTAGATTTTGTATTAAAAGTAACTTGCCTACCTTTTTGCCTTTGTGGAGGATTTAACTGAAAACAACTTTGGTGACTCGTGTGAAAGCAAAGGCATTGACAGACACTAATCCTCACATTTACTGCTGCTTGTAGACACTAGAGGATAATCAAAGGGCATTCTTCTTCCAACTGTGCCAATGTTGATGGCACACATAAAATGGGAACAAACTGGAACAACAAATAATTATTCAGTATATTCATATTTGGACACAGCTCCAACAATCAATCTCAGTACTCTCCCTTCATCCAACAACTTAACCCGTTCACTTCATTTTCATATTCACATGACAGGAAAGAGTGAAGTGTTAGGAAATAGGAAAGTAAAGGGATTGGGCCAAAATCTAGCCACCTGTGGCCCAACCTAAGATTAAGCCCTCTACTAAATTTCAAATCAATGCTGGTCTTTCTGTGAAATCCTGCTGAAGGTTGAGCAGATGCTGGTGATTACATCATCTCATTGGCAGCAGTCATTAACTGACATTTTCTCAGTGATTCACATAGCTAATAAGTCAAAGGCAACTGAGTCCTGTTGTTTTGCCAATTTTTAAGGTATTTCATCCCTACATCTGACATGCATTACCTATAGCTACATGCTGTTCCTCAACATTTACAGCCTCATCAATAATTTATTTTTGTTTCTACTTTTTTTTTAAACTCAGGTTCACTGTGTTGATTTGGTGTCACACTTGACACCCTCCAGTTGTACATGAAGAACGGGCAATAGGCATGTGAATCTCATCACTGACAACGATTTGATACGCACCTCGATACACTACCAGCGATATGATACATATTGCGATACATGATGATAGGGATGATACGATGCAATATGATTCACCCTTGTTTCCGAATCAATGAAATTTGATATGTATTTGATGGCGATTCAATTCTTCACAATGTGATATGGTACGATTTGGTGCAATGCGATTAGGGATGGGTATTGATAAGATCAATATCAGTGCCATTATTGATTCTGCTTATCGAGCCGATTCCCATATCAATATGTCGTGAATTTTCTGTGTACTAAAAGTAGGCTTTACAGGTTTTCTATGTCAACAACAACATTGAGTTTTAAAGTAAATATTTATGAAATTGGTCACTGGATCCTTGATCTCTGGACATAAATATAAATGAATCTGTACATGGTCACTGGATCCTTGATGTACATGGTGGATCCTAGATCTCTCGACAGAAATAGAAATAAACAAAATCTGTAGTTTTTGTCAAAAGCATTTCCTTTCCTTGCTGATTAGACACCATGATTAGTACACAGGTGTGCCTTAGACTGTCCACAATAAAAGGCCACTCTGAAAGGTGCAGTTTTGTTTTATTGGGGGGGGGGATACCAGTCAGTATCTGGTGTGACCACCATTTGCCTCATGCAGTGCAACACATCTCCTTCGCATAGAGTTGATCAGGTTGTCAATTTTGGCTTGTGGAATGTTGGTCCACTCCTCTTCAATGCCTGTGCGAAGTTGCTGGATATTGGCAGGAACTGGTACACGCTGTCGTATACGCCGGTCCAGAGCATCCCAAACATGCTCAATGGGTGACATGTCCGGTGAGTATGCCAGACATGCAAAAACTGGGACATTTTCAGCTTCCAAGAATTGTGTACAGATCCTTGCAACATGGGGCCGTGCATTATCCTGCTGCAACATGAGGTGATGTTCTTGGATGTATGGCACAACAATGGGCCTCAGGATCTCATCACGGTATCTCTGTGCATTCAAAATGCCATCAATAAAATGCACCTGTGTTCTGCGTCCATAACAGACACCTGCCTATACCATAACCCCACCGCCACCATGGGCCACTCGATCCACAACAATGACATCAGAAAACCGCTCACTCACACGACGCCACACACACTGTCTGCCATCTGCCCTGGACAGTGTGAACCGGGATTCATCCGTGAAGAGAACACCTCTCCAACGTGCCAAACGCCAGCGAATGTGAGCATTTGCCCACTCAAGTCGGTTATGACGACGAACTGGAGTCAGGTCGAGACCCCGATGAGGACGACGAGCATGCAGATGAGCTTCCCTGAGACGGTTTCTGACAGTTTGTGCAGAAATTCTTTGGTTATGCAAACCGATTGTTTCAGCAGCTGTCCGAGTGGCTAGTCTCAGACGATCTTGGAGGTGAACATGCTGGATGTGGAGGTCCTGGGCTGGTGTGGTTACACGTGGTCTGCGGTTGTGAGGCTGGTTGGATGTACTGCCAAATTCTCTGAAACGCCTTTGGAGACGGCTTATGGTAGAGAAATGAACATTCAATACACGAGCAACAGCTCTGGTTGACATTCCTGCTGTCAGCATGCCAATTCCACGCTCCCTCAAATCTTGCGACATCTGTGGCATTGTGCTGTGTGATAAAACTGCACCTTTCAGAGTGGCCTTTTACTGTGGGCAGTCTAAGGCACACCTGTGCACTAATCATGGTGTCTAATCAGCATCTTGGTATGGCACACCTGTGAGGTGGGATGGATTATCTCAGCAAAGGAGAAGTGCTCACTATCACAGATTTAGACTGGTTTGTGAACAATATTTGAGGGAAATGGTGATATTGTGTATGTGGAAAAAGTTTTAGATCTTTGAGTTCATCTCATACAAAATGGGAGCAAAACCAAAAGTGTTGCATTTATATTTTTGTTGAGTGTAAAACAGATTCGCTCTGAAGTTATTAATTCTGAATGAAATCTGCGCGGCTCTTTGGAGTTGCACACTTAGTCCCACAAAACAGAGGATATTATTATTATGGGGTCCACGTATCGTAAAATACCGATCCAACCCGCAACATTTTCTGATACCAGAAAAAAGCGACTGTGAATCCTCTCAATTCTGTTGTTTGCTCTGTGCTTGTTTACTGCCAAGCTGGAGAAGGTTTTCTGAAGCTGGGCTGTTTGAGAGAGCTCTCTTCCATAGTGTTCTAGCTGTAGTTAGTGGCAAATTTGTGCCCAGGTCTCGGGTTCAAATTGTCTGTTTGTTGAGCATGGATTTTCCGAAAAATTAACTGAATTGTTGCTGAAAATGCGTGCTAAAAAGTGAGCCGCTTCACTGTCCTGAGGCTGTAAAACGCTATGAAAAGCCAGCTCAGTGTGCCACCAAGGAGCCGAACAGAGATTCTGTCCGCTGAAAGGGAAAAAAGTCTCCATTAAAATCTTGCACATGAGCGTCGGTGATGATACATTTATTTTACAGTTGAAAGGCTCTGTGTTTAAAAAAAATTGAAGTTTGCCCAGCATGAAAACAGCGAGAGAGAAAGAAAAAGAAGACAGAGGGAGAGAGAAAGTGAGCAAGAAAGAGAGAGGGACAGAAAGAAAGAGAGGGAGACATAGAGGCATAGAGAGACAGACAGGCAGAGAGAGGGAGAGAGACAAGCAGAGAGAGGGAGAGAGACAGGCAGAGATAGAGACAGACAGTGAGAGAGAGAGAAAGAGAGAGAGAGGGGGACAGACAGGCAAAGAGAGACGGAGGACTTAATTTTTAATTTTTACTCTTAACACTTGCTTTGACAAACATATGTCTCCCCTATCAACAAAGCTCCATTGAACTGAAATTGAAAATTGAGAAGGAGAGAGAGACAGAGAGAGAGAGAGAGAGAGAGAGTGCTATCTCTTCTCTTTAAGTCTATAAAAATAAGGCTATAAAAAGTCTATAAAAATAAAAGTACTTACAACTAATTCTTTCACCAAAACATCAAATCTAAGCTTTCAGCTTAGATGCACCTACTGGCAAATTGCAGCTGAACTTTCTGGTCTTTTAAAGAAAATCCTCATATAAAACCAATAATAATAATAATAATAATAAAGCAAACAGAGCTCTGGTATCGTATCGGAAAAGTACTGGTATTAGCAGATATCCAAATTCAGGTATCGGGATCGTATTGCAATCGTATTTCCTTTACCCGATGGACAACTTCACTTTACACACTGGCTGGTGCTCAAGCCAGTGGACTTGCCGCTTCTGAAAACCAGCAAAACAGAGATCCAGTGAACAGTGGGCTGTTTCGTGGCTTCAAGCTTCAAGCAGACGGCAGACCTGCTGCAGTCTGCAGTCAACGTAGAGAAATAATCATTTTCTCGATAAACACCTTCAAAATAATGGCCGCTCCGGTGTCCCAAACCGTCCGTGGTGCATTCAGTTGTGCCTCGGAAAAAATCAGTGCAAGTGATGCAACACGTTTCAACCTGTCAATTGAATTGATGCACACGGAATGAATCAATGCACTCGCATCACACGTTTGTGTCTAGATACCGTTTCATATCTGTTAATCTCCACATGCCTAATGGGCATAGATCGTTTTGTTTGGTTTTGGTTTTGTTGTGGAAACAAGCATACTAGCTGCTTGTGCCACTCGTACATTTTTCACCATTGTCTAACATTTGATGGACCAAAACCCATCAATTAATGGCCATTTTGTTTTTGTTGCTTACTCAATTATGAAAATAATTTATTTGTTGCAGCCTGACTGGGATAGGAATCAATTTTGTAGAGTTCATGTTACTCTACAAATTTACTCTACAAATTTACTATGACAGACAGTGTTTTTTAATGGCAGCTTCTCTGGCACCAGGAGTATAGTATGTGGAGTGCCACAAAGGAGTGCCTTGGTCCACTATTATTTACAATTGTCACGAATGATTACCATATATTTTGGATAAAGAATGTATGCAGATGATTCAATTATTTATACATCAGCATGCTCACACAATGATTTAGAAGCTGTTTTAAATATTGAACTGCACAAGGTAGTTGATGGGTAACATCCAATAAGCTAGTGTTAAATACAGTAAAGACTAACCTGCATGATTATTGGCCCCAGTCATGCTTATTATGAAAAACCACGCATTAAACATTAAAATAATAATATGAAAATAAATCACGTACATGTGACTAAGCTGCTGGGTTGTAATGGTAGATTCAAAATATCATAGAAAAAACATAAATATTTTTGTAAAAATGGGCAGGGGGTATATCGATTATGAGAAGACATGCAAGGTTTTTAAGTTGTACAACACTGAATTATGCTATTAAGCATACTATTAGTATACCTGGACTATTGCCTATGGTATGGTAAAATGCCTCCGGAGAATTGATAAATAAATAACAGATTATTCAAAATAGGGCTGTTCGTATAGCACTTAAGTGCAGTTATAGGACTAACATTATTACAATGCATAAAAATTTAAACTGGCTGTTAGTTTAAAGACAGACTCTTATATCACTGATTATTTTTACCAGAAAGATTATTGTCACTAAGTTACCTTGTATTTTGTTCAGGAATTTGTCTTTCAGTTCAGAAAATCATAGATACATAACTAGACATGCTGTGGTGGGAAACTTTACACTACCTGTAGCCAGGACAAATGCCATAAAAAACACTGTCATATTCAGGGGTATGAAGGAATGGAATTTATTACTGGATCCCATTAAACTCACTTCAAATTAATGTTTTTTAAGGAACGTCTAAGGCTGCATCTGTTGGTATGACAAGCATTCTCTGGGTTTGACCTTTGGTCATGTATAGACTTGGTTTTTTTTGTGCGTATATAGACTGACAATGTGACAGAAACAAAATTTTTTTCCCCCATTTTCCTATAAATACTATTGATTGCAGCCATATCCCCATGGCAACACCTTATTGTGTCAGATCTCAGTTAGGTTAAGCAGAGTTAATCCTGATTAGTACACTGAAAAAAGAACCAACTTAATAAGCATTACAAATGATAAAACCTGAATTAATTAATTTGCTTGAACTTAAGTTGTTAACTTACAAATTAAGTTGCTTGAACTAAGTTTGTAACTTACAAAATTAAGTTCAACAACTTAATTCATTCAGATTTTACCAATGCAATGCTTTTTTAAGTTGGCTCAACTATTCCCTTTTCTCAGTGTACTTGGCAGGGAGACTGATTTTGAAGATGTGTTTTTCCATGAACAACTGGAGTTTGCATCATGAAGGGCACCTGGTTTAAAACTCTTGCTAAATTCCTATGCAAATCTCCTCCAGCTCTGCTGTAATAACCCCAAGCAACAGTCGAAAGCAAAGAAAGACAAACAAACAAGCAAACAAGAAAACCTGCAAATATTGTTGATTGCATTTAGTTCCATTCATGCAGCAAAACAGAAAGTTCCATGGCTCATTTTAAACGTTTTAGCAATATCGGAGCTGTGGAAGCTGGCCCGATGATGGAAGACTGATATCACAGAGCAGTTTTCACAGTTTTCATCAGGATATGCCTCACATGGGGTTAGCTCAAGCAGCTGGAGAAATTAGGCCCAAATCACATCCATCATATTTACATATATTCATAGTTTTTGGTGTGCATGTCTCATGCAGTCATCCACAACACCCGGAGCGCTGTTCCTCCCACTCATTCCTCTTTTCCCTCCGTAACTCCGTCTGCCACCCACCCCTAGAACCCTGTCCCCATCATTAATTCAGGGCAGCAAGGTATAGCTGGCTAGTGAAGTATAATGTAAGCAGATGAGATTGAGAGAGGGCCAGCTTCCTCTAACAAAGAGTCAAAAGGACAAAGCTCGGCCATTGTGAGTCAGGGCCATAATGAAAGCACTAAGATAACTGTTCAATATTTATGAAAGTGTGCTGGTCTCAGGCCTTGGTGGGCTGGAAGGATAGGTGGGGGAGAAGAGAGAGAGGGAGCGGGCAGCAGTCTTTTGGGCCATTCATTATATGGATTGATTTAGTTGAGTTTTCCCTGGTGGTCCCTTGGTAATATCAAGCTTCCTCTTCATTCCATCCAGTGTGTGTGTGTGTGTGAGCATGTGTGCATGGTTCCTTGGTTCAAACTATGTGTGGATGCATCCTGCATTTTCTAAAAAAGGCAAGGAGGGCAAATGTTTGTGGCTCTCGTGTGCTAATGCAACAAGACAAGAAGAAGAAGACTTTTTTATGAATGCTGTGCACAGTTTTATCTGCTTGAGAGATGGCAACAACAAAAAAAGAGTTTGCACTTTAGTGCAAGCATGCATTATTGTTTGAACGGCACACATGTTTATAACCTAAAGATGAGTTTCATCTTTACACTGATGTTACAGCTGTTAATAATTACACAGCAAATGGGTCTTTATTAAATTTGTCCTTTCAACAATAGTCCAAATCAAGGCCATAGCCATGAAGTAAACACTGGCGGTGACCAAATCTCCCACATGAATTCTGACCCAAAAATGTCTAATACTGTAGTTCCTTCAGGATACATTGGAAGTCTCGCCAGCTGGTGTCTCCTCATTGTGCCTGAGATTAAATCTGGCTGGACTTCAAGATTAGATTTCTTTGCAATTCATGTGGCAGATCCATATCTGATCCACTGTGGCAACCCCAAGAAAAAATGGAGAAAGCCGAAAGAACCTAATTTTTATGGAGGACTTGCAGATATGTACACACTGATGACCAAATGCAGTCTTGTATAAAGTACCTCAAAGTGATACTTGAGTGAAAGTACAAGTATCTTACCATAAAAATGCTTTGGTAAAAAAGTCTCCTTTAAAAATATTACTTGAGTAAAAGTCTTAAAGTATCTGACATTTACTGTACTTAAGTATCAAAAGTAAATTTCTCATGTAAAATGTACTTAAGTAAAAGTATTGGAGTAAAGTTAAAAGCAAACTTTTACGCAGCACTTCTTTTGCGAAAATTTCAAATAAAGTAAATGCCAGTACTGGAGTTTTCCCCTTAAATCCGATCCTGCACTGGATCCCAGCGGGAGTCAACGTGTATGTGTGTGTACGTCAGCGTGTGAGCATTTGGAGTCCAGAGCACAGATGGTTTTCACCCTCCACAGTCTCCTCTTCCTCAGCGGGGGGTGCAGATTCAACCTGTCATCTTTTATTGTTTGTCTTTTAAACTTGTTTTTATGTCACAACACGGCACTTGATGCTGCAGGGATGGAAGGCGCTGAACTCTGGCTTTAAAGGACTATCTCTTCCTGGTACGGCCTACCACTGCGCTCCAGCTTACTTTCACCTCTGCAAACATGCACTGCCCAATCAAATTTCTTCTACTTTTATATTATAGCAAAGAGTAACGAAAATGGTTAAGGAAAATGTATTGGAGTAAGAGTATACATTTTACTGAAATAATGTAGTGGAGTAAAAGTGAAAGTTGCCAGAAATGTAAATAATGAAGTAAAGTACATACGTCGAAATTCTACTTAAGTACAACAACACTGCTGAAATGGAATACTAGAGTACTTCTGCCATCAGATCCTAAAAATTGCTAGGGATTAGATTGAACTTGCCAGTGTCCACAGGAAGTTATGTCAAACCCTGGACAATCTGAAAATCATCCAGAGGAGGTGTAGTGCACAGTTTGATGAAAATTCCAAGCTGTAGAGGGAGCTAAGAAAACAGCCTGTGATGCCCCTGAGAGGAGGCAAAGACATGTTTGTTTGAAGAATCAGTCTTCAGGTGTCTCACATTCTGTGGAATAGTGACCATCAAAGCACTTCATTTCTCCAGATCTGCAGCTTGTCCCACTACAGTTGTGGTTGACGTGAGCTCAGTCCTGACAGATAACTTGTCTATAAAAAAACTGTGTGTGAAAGTCATGATTTACTTTCTGTATTAACTGTGGTGTTATTAATCTTGGCTTTGATATTTTTTAATTTGTATCATATGGTTGAGTTTAAACACACCAATTTTAGAAATTTCAATATAGAGAAGCCTGATTTTTTTTTTTTTTTCTGAAATGGCAATAAATAAATGAATGTAAAAAAGTGTAAAAGCTCAAGTGGATGTAGACTTTCTATATCCACTGTCGATATCGGTGGTAGCAAATCGTGAAGCCCATTGGTGATGGTGCTTATCCACAGATACTGTACCTTGAACCTGAGACTCCCCCTGGATGAGATGCCAGTCCATTGCAAGTTACTTCCCAAGGCAGAGCAATAGGCCACATAGCTCAGTAGACAAGGAGCTGGCCTGCCAACATGTAGACCTGGATTTGAATCGTACTCATGCTACCTGTCTGTTCTTTTTCAAGATACTTGATCTGCATTGTCTCAGTGTACCGAGCTGTAAATGGGGAACTGCCTTTGCTGGGGAAGTACATGTGAGTCATCATTCTAAAGGGCACCTTCTAGATGAAAAAGCACTGTGGAAATGCAGTCCTTCCTCACTGGTGGTAACCACTTAATGCTGGATGGATTGGGATGAACCAGTGCCTTCATGCGGGTGTATCCTTGAAGATGGATCAGAATTATTTTCCTTCATGTACGTCTTTATATGGTGTGCTACCACTGTGTAATGTTTCATTGCACCACTTTTACTCCATCTGTCAGAAATCACTGGTTAGTTTAAGTAAGAGAGTTTTTTTTCTTGTTTATTCATCAAACTGAAATAAACACATGGACTACCTACCAAACAAGAGAGCCTAACTGTAATTATGCCAAAGTATCACTGGTTTCTCACTACTCAGTGCAACTTGAATGATTATCTTTATTGCCGCACTATCAGATCCACACTGTATTCACTCATTTATTCAAGAATTCATTCATCACCTAACTGGAAAAACACCCTCCATTCTGTCCCTGTTACCCCCATTCACTCCTCTTCAACTCTATCAATCCATTCATAGCTCCTCCTCTGTGCTCCTCCCTCTAAGTGCCAATCATTAAGGTGTCAGTCAGCCACAGTTTGTGTGGCGACAAAACCTCTGGAATCGTTTTAAGATTTATGGTTTACACATGCAAATGTGCAGGTTTTCTCCCATTTATCTTCTCACTTCCTGTCTTTTCACACTTGCTGCTCGCTTGTCATCTTTTTGGATTCCACGATTTCTCTCCAATGGCTTCTCCATCTCCTTTGCCTCACTGCCCTCTCGCTTTCAAACTTTCTCTGGCTATCAACACTGTAAAGCACTCATTCATCTATTTTTTTAAAGTTGTAAATTTTAACTTATTTCTACAGCCATATCTGTTGAAGTACCTTCTGATGATATTCGGGCTTCACAACGCCGCAGCAATTTACGCCCCTATTCACACTGTGCCAGGAGAGGATGCTGGGAGGTGGTGAGGGGTGGGGCCAGATTTATAAGTGCCCTGCTCCCCGCCTCCCTCAGACAATCTCGCCTCCGTTCGAACCTTTTGAAAGGTTCAAGGTTCAATTCCATTTCGAGACTGTATTGTAAGAGCGCACTGTCCCACATAGACAAGATTAAAAAAAGTGTGACGGCATTTTACAGGGAGAGCAGCACACGCGCAGGTTTAGTCAGCTGCCAGGAGCAAGGCGGCGAGATTTACGTGCTGCCACTTGAAGAAGCGAGAGCTTTCGATCCCTGTAGCGCAATATTTTATTGTGTCAGGGATAAAACGAGATACGCTCCTCTCCCATCAAAGGGGGAGAAAAACAAAAACCCCTGACACTAGAGTTTTGGACACAGAAGGATGGCAGGAGGGAGGAGGGACAAGGAAAGACGTAGTATGCAAGGGGGATTTGCACAGATTCAGAGAGCTCAGAAGAGAAAGCCGGAGGGCCGTACGGGTATCAATCAACCCATGGATCAATGAATTGATTAGTAAATCAGGCACCATACAGTATGTCATGGCTGAAGCTCCATTAGGGAAGAACTATGTCATCATTACAGACCCGACTCCAAAGGCTTTGGCTAAAAACCCGGCTATCTATTTTCAAAAGGCCTTATGGAGAGTGTCAGTAGCACCCGAACTTGGACAGAGGGTTTAAACTTGGTCTTCTCTGGTGTTGCTTCATCTACAATTTTTGATAGATTTTATGTCAAAAGCTGCACATTAGGCAAAAAGAGTTACTGTCTTTCCATCCTCGTATCTTTTATTGTGGGTCTTCACTACAGTTAAAGTGCCTTTGACACCGAAAAGATGTACCATAGCTTCTGCGGTAACTCAGTTGTTTACTAAACCTCTGCTTCACTTTTGCTCTGCCTCCACCTCATGCATTGCACAACCCCAATTCCAGTGAAGTTGAGATGTTCAGTAAAATGTAAACAAAAACAGAATACAATGATTTTCAAATCCTCTTCAACCTATATTCAATTGAATACACCACAAAGACAAGATATTTAATGTTCAAACTGATAAACTTTATTGTTTTTGTGCAAATATTTGCTCATTTTGAAACGGACTTTGCCTGATTTCCACCAAACTTGATATGTGGATGACAGTCAACCCCGCAATTACCTTTAAAAGGTTTGTTTTGGCAAAGATGAAGGTCATTGAAAGAGAAAATCAAAATCAAACTTATTTTTCACTTTGATGTCCACAAAACCGTAAGTCCACACTTCTGTATTGTAAATAGGTTATAGAATTGCTCAAGCAATGCCAAATTTGCCAAAGGTCAACCACTGGGGTCAAAATAATTGGGGTCAAAGGTCAAAATTGAAGTTTTAACTCTGATTTTCACCAGACCTGGCACACATATGGGGGTGGTTTCTGGAACTTTCCAGCAAGATCAAATTTGTCAAAGATCAATCATTGGGGGCAAAGTTCATGTCTATCTGTGTTTGTTGGCCTGCTTCAACCAGGTTCTTTGACTGACTTCCACAAAACTTGGTATGTCAATGAAAGTTGACCCTAAAATTGACATCACATACTCATCTTCAACCGCTTACCCCAATTAAGGGTTGCGGGGGCGCTGGAGCCTACCCCATCAGTCATAAGGCATGAGGACAAGATGCCAGTCTGCAGCAGAGCCACAAATAGACAAACAAACACATTCACACCTGCACACACACCTACAGACAATTTTAAAGTTTCCCATCCACCTAACCTCCATGTCTTTGGATGTAGGAGGAAGCCGGAGCACCCAGAGGGAACCCACACAAACATGGGGAGAACATGCAAACTCCACACAGAAAGGCCAGAGATGGGAATCGAACCCATGACCTTCTTGCTGTGAGGCAACAGTGGTAACCACTTATCCACCATACCCTAAAATTGACATAAAAAATATAATTGTGGAAAAGGTCAAGGAATTTGATTTTCAACCAGATTTGGACCAAAGGCGGCACACACTTAGGTGAGTGCCACAACTGTTCTGGCAAAGTCAGCCAAAGAGCAATCATTTAGGTGAAAGTCAAGGTCACTGGTGTCAAATAGCTTTTATGGTCTTTATGCTCACATGTATTATTACCTGGTAGTAGATAAAGGAAGGGAAACTGAAAGAAAGGAAAGAAATATTGTTAATTCCGGTGAAGCTAGATGCAAGCAGTTATTCAGCTTATATCACTGTTGTAGTCAAGGCCTGAACCTTCATGGCCAAAGCCTTGTCCCTAAAACAATAGCAGCAATGTTTATGATGTTCCTATTATTTATTTTTTTCCCTAAAAAATGATTTAACATCCAGACCAATGCACTGGGTAACCTCCTTGGAAGAGACAGACGCACCTCAACACATTTAAACAGTGACGTCCTCCATAGTATCATTTCATCAAGACACATTTATGCAGCCTCACACAAGATTACACATTAACACAAAAACACACATCCCTGCACACATCCACTCAAACACAGACACTCACTGTCCATAACCGTGCACACAGACTTTCACTTTATTATTGATCATTGTATTTGACAGGCTGTAGTGTTTAATGGAATGGGAATCTGCTGAGGCAGTTGTTGCAAGCCAGCTAATGGACTGTTTCTCACGCGCGCACACACACACACACACACACACACACACACACACACACACACACACACACACACACACACACACACACACACACACACACACACACACACACACACACACACACACACACACACACACACACAATACAGCTACAGCTCCTCCAGTCACTCTATGTTTCCTGAGGGAATGCTTAGCTCACTGCTGGCTTTGTGATAATGTGTCATTTTGCTTTATGCATAAATGCTGGGCAGTGTAATTTATGGCTTGACATCCTACACTGGAATCAGCACCGCTTTTATATCCTCCTGATGCTGTCTAGAAATAGCCATTATGAGAAATTAGCTTGAGGAATACCCACAGTGTATTTAATCTTTAATCTTTCCTTGTCACTGCAATAACACATTACAATGTCAGGACATTCTGGCTCAGTGTGCTGTGGATTTCAAGGTCGGGTCTCTTTACCTATAAGTCAGTCATATATATATATAAGGTTGTAAGTGTTACATGCAACTTGATAATGCCTCCTACCCTATCCCCAACTCCATACACTATTATTATTATCACTATTCCATAGATGCATGAAGTCTTTATTTCCATATACAGCTAAAAAGTAAGTCCCTTTGGCTGTTCCCTTGTTTTCACTTGGGGTCACCACAGCAGATCCAAGGTGGATCTGCATGTTGATTTGGCACAGGTTTTATGCTGGATGCCCTTCCTGACACAACTCCACATTACATGGAGAAATGTGGCAGGGGTGAGGTTAAATCGGGGACCTTCTTCACTGAAACCAAGCAATCAAACCACTAGGAGAGTGTCCAAGTTGTTACTGCTATCTAGAGAACATGCAAACTGAGTGTAAAGGTGAATGCTTGGTTTGAATTAGTGTTCAGAATAATAGTAGTGCTATGTGACTAAAAAGATTAATCCAGGTTTTGAGTATATTTCTTATTGTTACATGGGAAACAAGGTACCAGTAGATTCAGTAGATTCTCTAAACTCTGTAAGGGAGTTAGAGTATCTCGTCAATAGTTTTACATCCTCATTGAAGACAACTTTGGATGCTGTACCTCCTCTGAAAAAGAGAGCTTTAAATCAGAAGTGTCTGACTCCGTGGTATAACTCACAAACTCGTAGCTTAAAGCAGATAACCCGTAAGTTGGAGAGGAAATGGCGTCTCACTAATTTAGAAGATCTTCACTTAGCCTGGAAAAAGAGTTTGTTGCTCTATAAAAAAGCCCTCCGTAAAGCTAGGACATCTTTCTACTCATCACTAATTGAAGAAAATAAGAACAACCCCAGGTTTCTTTTCAGCACTGTAGCCAGGCTGACAAAGAGTCAGAGCTCTATTGAGCTGAGTATTCCATTAACTTTAACTAGTAATGACTTCATGACTTTCTTTGCTAACAAAATTTTGACTATTAGAGAAAAAATTACTCATAACCATCCCAAAGATGTATCGTTATCTTTGGCTGCTTTCAGTGATGCCGGTATTTGGTTAGACTCTTTCTCTCCGATTGTTCTGTCTGAGTTATTTCATTAGTTACTTCATCCAAACCATCAACATGTTTATTAGACCCCATTCCTGCCAGGCTGCTCAAGGAAGTCCTACCATTATTTAATGCTTCAATCTTAAATATGATCAATCTATCTTTGTTAGTTGGTTATGTACCACAGGCCTTTAAGGTGGCAGTAATTAAACCATTACTTAAAAAGCCATCACTTGACCCAGCTATCTTAGCTAATTATAGGCCAATCTCCAACCTTCCTTTTCTCTCAAAGATTCTTGAGAGGGTAGTTGTAAAACAGCTAACTGATCACCTGCAGAGGAATGGTCTATTTGAAGAGTTTCAGTCAGGTTTTAGAATTCATCATAGTACAGAAACAGCATTAGTGAAGGTTACAAATGATCTTCTTATGGCTTCGGACAGTGGACTTACCTCTGTGCTTGTTCTGTTGGACCTCAGTGCTGCTTTTGATACTGTTGACCATAAAATTTTATTACAGAGATTAGAGCATGTCATAGGTATTAAAGGCACTGCGCTGCAGTGGTTTGAATCATATTTGTCTAATAGATTACAGTTTGTTCATGTAAATGGGGAATCTTCTTCACAGACTAAAGTTAATTATGGAGTTCCACAAGGTTCTGTGCTAGGACCAATTTTATTCACTTTATACATGCTTCCCTTAGGCAGTATTATTAGACGGTATTGCTTAAATTTTCATTGTTACGCAGATGATACCCAGCTTTATCTATCCATGAAGCCAGAGGATACACACCAATTAGCTAAACTGCAGGATTGTCTTACAGACATAAAGACATGGATCAATCAATCAATCAATTTTTTTTTATATAGCGCCAAATCACAACAAACAGTTGCCCCAAGGCGCTTTATATTGTAAGGCAAGGCCATACAATAATGATGTAAAACCCCAACGGTCAAAACGACCCCCTGTGAGCAAGCACTTGGCTACAGTGGGAAGGAAAAACTCCCTTTTAACAGGAAGAAACCTCCAGCAGAACCAGGCTCAGGGAGGGGCAGTCTTCTGCTGGGACTGGTTGGGGCTGAGGGAGAGAACCAGGAAAAAGATATGCTGTGGAGGGGAGCAGAGATCGATCACTAATGATTAAATGCAGAGTGGTGCATACAGAGCAAAAAGAGAAAGAAACAGTGCATCATGGATGACCTCTAATTTCCTGCTTTTAAACTCAGATAAAACTGAAGTTATTGTACTTGGCCCCACAAATCTTAGAAGCATGGTGTCTAACCAGATCGTTACTCTGGATGGCATTTCCCTGATCTCTAGTAATACTGTGAGAAATCTTGGAGTCATTTTTGATCAGGATATGTCATTCAAAGCGCATATTAAACAAATATGTAGGACTGCCTTTTTGCATTTACTCAATATCTCTAAAATCAGAAAGGTCTTGTCTCAGAGTGATGCTGAAAAACTAATTCATGCATTTATTTCCTCTAGCCTGGACTATTGTAATTCATTATTATCAGGTTGTCCTAAAAGTTCCCTAAAAAGCCTTCAGTTGGTTCAGAATGCTGCAGCTACAGTACTGACGGGGACTAGCAGGAGAGAGCATATCTCACCCGTGTTGGCCTCTCTTCATTGGCTTCCTGTTAATTCTAGAATAGAATTTAAAATTCTTCTTCTTACTTATAAGGTTTTGAATAATCAGGTCCCATCTTATCTTAGGGACCTCGTAGTACCATATTACCCCATTAGAGCGCTTCGCTCTCAGACTGCGGGCTTACTTGTAGTTCCTAGGGTTTGTAAGAGTAGAATGGGAGGCAGAGCCTTCAGCTTTCAGGCTCCTCTCCTGTGGAACCAGCTCCCAATTCAGATCAGGGAGACAGATACCCTCTCTACTTTTAAGATTAGGCTTAAAACTTTCCTTTTCGCTAAGGCTTATAGTTAGGGCTGGATCGGGTGACCCTGGACCATCCCTTGGTTATGTTGCTTTAGACGTAGACTGTGGGGGGGTTCCCATGATGCACTGTTTCTTTCTCTTTTTGCTCCGTATGCATCACTCTGCATTTAATCATTAGTGATCGATCTCTGCCCCCCTTCTCGGCATGTCTTTTTCCTGGTTCTTTCCCTCAGCCCCAACCAGTCTCAGCAGAAGACTGCCCCTCCCTGAGCCTGGTTCTGTTGGAGGTTTCTTCCTGTTAAAAGGGAGTTTTTCCTTCCCACTGTGGCCAAGTGCTTGCTCATAGGGGGCCGTTTTGACCGTTGGGGTTTTTCATAATTATTGTATGGCCTTGCCTTACAATATGGAGCGCCTTGGGGCAACTGTTTGTTGTGATTTGGCGCTATATAAGAAAAAAGTTGATTGATTGATTGATTGATTCTTGCAAATAAATTAGCTTCACACAGGTGTCTTCTAACTGTCACAGCACTCCCAGGTAAGTCCAGACTGTCTTTGATCATCCTGGAGCTGATCAATGGGTGAGCCTTTGCCATTCTGGTTATTCTTCTATCCATGTTGATGGTTGTTTTCCATTTTCTTCCACACGTCTGTTTTTTGTCCATTTTAAAGCATTGGAGATCATTGTAGATGAACAGCCTATAATTTTTTGCACCTGCGTATAAGTTTTCCCCTCTCCAATCAATTTTTTAATCAAACTACGCTGTTCTTCTGAACAATGTCTTGACCGTCCCATTGTCCTCAGGCTTTCAAAGAGAAAAGCATGTTCAACAGGTGCTGGCTTCATCCTTGAATAGGGGACACCTGATTCACACGTTTGTTCCACAAAATTGACGAACTCACTGACTGAATGCCACACTACTATTATTGTGAACACCCAATTTTCTACTTTTTTTTTTACTAATAGCCCAATTTCATAGCCTTACGAGTGTGCATATCATGAATGCCTGGTCTTGTTGGATTCGTGAGAATCTACTGAATCTACTGGTACCTTGTTTCCCATGTAACAATAGGAAATATACTCAAAACCTGGATTAATCTTTTTAGTCACATAGCACTACTATTATTCTGAACACTACTGTACATTTATCATGCTCAGTAGTAATGGTTGTGGTGTGCTTCTCACATATCAACCCATCAGTGTGTCACCTATTTCTTTTAAAACCGACATGACCGGGACGCGTGGCACTGTGGTATTACGTAGACTCAAGTGAGAGGAATTTTACCTAGGAACTGGATCACTGTGCACATAGCTGCAACTGTTTCAGCTGGATGTTAAGATGGAAAAGAATTACGTTATGGTGTCATGGATCAGGATGTCAAACCACATTGCAGAGATAAGACTGATGACAACTTGAAATTTAACACTAGCTTCTCCACAAAGCTGAGGTGTGAGGAAGGAGAGGGGCGACCACATATCTGGCCATGCCCCAGTCCAGTCACAAACAGCTCTGCTCACCGGGCCCCCAGGGTAAGGGGATCCAGCTATCAGGGCCAACCGAAAATCTGCAGCACTTCGGTATCACTTCTTCTTGGCACGATTCTGATTTAAACACATTCAGGCATAATCTCACAGACGGTAGCTTTGCACCATTGGCTCCTAAGATAAGCACATACATCACGTCTGAATCTGCAGTTCTACTTGTACTGAGCAAGATTACTATTGAAACAATACATCATCATTAGGGTAAAGCTAAGCTGTCTCATGACAGACTTTTCTTTGAAAAGAACAAAAATTTGCCCCCAATTTCAGCAGCAGAGGTCACTGCAAGTCCATAATAAAATTTCACCTCAAAAAGGAGCAAAATCAGTAGTAGTACATTAGTAAAACAGCATAAGGCGCTGTTGGTCCATGACAAAAATACACGTTTGAACGTAACACCACAAACTCAGTGGAAATAACTCACTGGGAGGAAAGGAGGAACTGCTCAAAAAACAAGACGATAAGATGGGCTGAAACCCATGATTTTCACGAATGAGCTGAGCTACTTATTTACTTCTTTTCTGACTGCAAAAACAATGCCGGGAAAACACGACACAAGGAGAGATCAACTACCTAACTGTCAAGAGATACAAGGGCGTGTTCGACATGGAAACAGAGCTGACATTTCAGTGTTGAGTGTCAGAAAGCCCAGGCTTATAAAGCACAGCTGTCAATCAATGTTGGAGTCGCTGAAGAATGCAGTCCTTGGGAAATGGCAAGAGAGAGGAACTACCTGCAAGGTAAACAAAATGGCATGGAACAAAACAGCACACCCCTCTACAAACGAAGGTCAGTGGATGTTCCAGCCAGGTGAGGGTGTTCCTGATAGAATACGCTAATCAGAGACTTATCCAAAATATGGGGCTCCGGCTCCCAGGACTGTTTGTCTGGTCTATAGCCTTCCCAATCAACCAAGAACTGTCTGCCACAGACCCACCAGCATATGGCCAGCAGGCGCTTTACAGTAATCGCAGGGGCCCTGTCAACCACCCTTGCCGGTGGGGAGCACAATGGGCTGGTGGATACAGGCTTAATGTGTGAAACATAGAAGGTTGGGTGAGCCAAAAAAAATGATGAGTGAGTGAGCTTGTGACAAAGTGATCATAGAGGGAGCTTGTGAGCAGAAAGCCAGACTGAATGGCCTACACAGTATTGGAGGGCTGTCAAGAGGTGGCAAGAGGTGTCTGTTGGCTGACTGGGAGGAGTGCAAAAACAAGGCTCCTGCTTTAAACCAGACTGAGTGGCAGCAGCAAGTATAGGCGGAGGCTGAAGGGACAACTACCTTTCCTTCCAACTCTGGAAAGAGAAGCGGTTTGTAACCACATATGCACTTGAACAGAGACATCCCAGTAAACGAGGAGAGGAGTGTGATGTGGGCGCATTCGACTCACCTGAGACTGTCGGCCCATAGGTTTGGCTGTGGCGAGATAAGACAAAACAATGCGGAGTGGCAACTAACTCCAGGATTAACCTCTTGGCTTACCCATTGGTATGGGGATGGGACCTTGAGGAGAGACTAATTGAGCTCCTTCCAATCTACAAAACTCCCACCAGAAATGAGAGACAAACTACGTCCCTCTATAGGATACTATGTCAGGCAGTAAACCATGTAGGCAGAAGACAAGCTGGTGAGTGTGAAGGATTTCAGCAGGAGTTGCTTTGGATGTGGTAGTCTATATGCCTAAGTTCTACAACAGCCAAAACATACACTGACCACTCAGGCCAGAGCCCAGATTTTAGCCAATTGTTCCGAGTGTCCACCTCCCATGCCGTAGATCATGAGTTTGTGTCCCTTGGGGAGCGAATGGGAGGAGTCAAACACAACGCAGAACAAGCCACTACACATGTGTTGCACTGGGAACGTGACAAGCCTGCCACAAAGCAACTGTGAGGTGTGACCACACACAGCCGAGACCTGAGAGATGTTGTAGTATGCCTGTTGGGGGCCGAGAGAAGGTCTTTGAAGTAGCGCAACTTGAACAGGCCTTAAATTATCGGATGACCTAATACAAGGTGGGTCACCAGAATCTCTGCTGCACCAGGGCTTTTGTCCTGGTACCTCCAGGGTGGCAAGCTAGTTTTGAGGAATGACCCCACTGCAGAAGGTCAGTGAGGCCCTCCCTCACTGTCCATTTCACTTGCCAGATCACCACTCCCAAGATGCAGGTGGGGTGTAGGACCATAGCCCTCTCTCCTAAGTCTTCCATGAGGGAGAACTGCCTAGACAAGGAATCAACCTTGCAATTTTTGGAACTGGGTCAATAGCTCTGTGTCAGTAATGCCCTACCCCCCAACCTCAAACACGTCAAGCTCAACTATAAATTGGCTCTCAGGGTCTGGCAAAATGAAAATGAGGACAGTGATAAAATGTGTCTTGAGTTGGTGGAAAGCTGCCTATTCAAATGAAGACCAAACAGATTTAGTTTTGTAAGAGGTCAGTTCATGTAATGGCATGGTCACCATGCTGTACACCCAGTGAAACTCTGGTAAAATTTTGCAAAGCCTAGGAACCATTGGAGCTGCTTATGCAGATGGCTTAGTCATGCACTGTCCAGATCTAAACCAGTTCCATCCCCTCCCTCTCAGGTAAGAAGGTAAAACCTAGAAAGGAGACAGATGGTTGGCGAAATCAGCACCTCTCTGTTTTGACAAAAACGTTGTTGGCTAGCAAACAACTAAGAACTTGCCTCATGATGATGAACATGTTCTGCTTTTGGCCCAGAAAGAGAAAGAAGGTCATCCAAATACACATAAAAAACTTGTTGGAAATGTCACAGAGAATGCTGTTTACCAAGGCCTGGAACAATACCGTTACATTTGAGAGCCCACATGGCATGACAAGATGTTCTTTGTGGCCACTGGGTGTGTTAAATGTGATCTTCCACTCATCACCTTCTATGATGTAAACAAGGTGGTGGGTTTTCCACAGGTGCAGCTTGGTAAAGATAGATGCCCTGTGAAACAGCTCAAAGGCAGAGTTCATTAAAGGTAGAAAGTGGCGGTTCTTAACCGTCAACTCATTCAGCCCACGATAGTCAATACATGGTCTTAGCATGCCATCTTGTCCATAAAGAATAACTCTGCCCCCACTGGTAAGGAGGAAGGGTGAATGTTACCTGCTTGGAGACCTGAATGCACTTGTCCATTAATCAACTTCAATCAACTTTTTTCTTATATAGCGCCAAATCACAACAAACAGTTGCCCCAAGGCGCTCCATATTGTAAGGCAAGGCCATACAATAATTATGAAAAACCCCAACGGTCAAAACGACCCCCTATGAGCAAGCACTTGGCAACAGTGGGAAGGAAAAACTCCCTTTTAACAGGAAGAAACCTCCAGCAGAACCAGGCTCAGGGAGGGGCAGTCTTCTGCTGAGACTGGTTGGGGCTGAGGGAAAAAACCAGGAAAAAGACATGCCGTGAAGGGGGGCAGAGATTGATCACTAATGATTAAATACAGAGTGATGCATACGGAGCAAAAAGAGAAAGAAACAGTGCATCATGGGAACCCGCCCACAATCTACGTCTAAAGCAGCATAACCAAGGGATGGTCCAGGGTCACCCGATCCAGCCCTAACTATAAGCCTTAGCGAAAAGGAAAGTTTTAAGCCTAATCTTAAAAGTAGAGAGGGTATCTGTCTCCCTGATCTGAATTGGGAGCTGGTTCCACAGGAGAGGAGCCTGAAGCTGAAGGCTCTGCCTCCCATTCTACTCTTACAAACCCTAGGAACTACAAGTAAGCCCGCAGTCTGAGAGCGAAGCGCTCTAATGGGGTAATATGGTACTACGAGGTCCCTAAGATAAGATGGGACCTGATTATTCAAAACCTTATAAGTAAGAAGAAGAATTTTAAATTCTATTCTAGAATTAACAGGAAGCCAATGAAGAGAGGCCAACACGGGTGAGATATGCTCTCTCCTGCTAGTCCCCGTCAGTACTCTAGCTGCAGCATTCTGAACCAACTGAAGGCTTTTTAGGGAACTTTTAGGACAACCTGATAATAATGAATTACAATAGTCCAGCCTAGAGGAAATAAATGCATGAATTAGTTTTTCAGCATCACTCTGAGACAAGACCTTTCTGATTTGAGAGATATTGCGTAAATGCAAAAAGGCAGTCCTACATATTTGTTTAATATGCGCGTTGAATGACATATCCTGATCAAAAATGACTCCAAGATTTCTCACAGTATTACTAGAGATCAGGGAAATGCCATCCAGAGTAACGATCTGGTTAGACACCATGCTTCTAAGATTTGTGGGGCCAAGTACAATAACTTCAGTTTTATCTGAGTTTAAAAGCAGGAAATTAGAGGTCATCCATGTCTTTTCATTACTTTGCATTCCTGGCAAGAGGTCAGTGCAGAAGTTGTGGGGACTGTATTAGGGTATGAACAAAGCTCTAGTCACCTGCAAGTCCCTTGGGCTCCATGATCAGCTGCTTAATGCTACTATGGGGATCTGTCAGATTCTGACTGGAGAACAGCATGTTGACCAACTTGATACAGACCTTGAAGCCCAGTCAATATGGCGACTATGTTTAACTAGCCAGGAGGGTCCTAAAACCAAATGGTTAGTCAATGAGTCAATGACATAAAATTGAATCTGTTCAACATGATTACCTGAAATGTGGAGAGTGATTGGGGACATTTGTTGGGTGACTGTTGCCAACAGCTAGTCATCAAGTCGTTGCTCAACGGGGTAGTGCATGGGATCGAGAGAACTCTTGAGCTGCTGCACCAGGTTGTGGTAGATGAAGTTATCATCTGCCCCCGAATCCACAAAGGCAGCAAGCGCTAATTGAACATCTGGAGAAATAATGTGTACTTGAAGCAGGGCTGACTGGGTGTCTTTGAAGAAGTCTGGCTCAATATTGTTGCTGTTCTTAATGCTGAAACCACCCTTCCCAGGCAAGCAGCAATGAAGTGGCCGATCAACCCACAATAGAGGCACAGATCGGATTCCATACAGTGCCAATGTTCTGCCAGATTGAAAGAAGTTCAGCCCACCTGTGTGGGTTCAGGAGGTGGCAGGACTGACAGAGCTGGTACACTCTAGGTTGGGGACAACTGGTTCATAGTCAGATGAGCTGCAAGGGAATGGCACCATCAGCCAGGGGTTTGCTTTGAGGCAGTCAGATTTGTGTCCTTGCAATCCTTTATGAGACAGAAGAATTATGTCCTCTAAGCATGACAGGAGTTCCAAGGGGGCCAGGTGGTCCTTTAGCTTGTCTGAGAGACCATCCAGAAAGGCATCAGAGAGTGCCATGTTGTTCTCCCCACTGTTGACCATCAAGGTCTGGAAATTGATTTCATAATCAACCACTTGGCCTTAGCCCTGGCGGACAAACAGCAGTCTGCAGACAGCCTCTTGTACAGGAAGCCCCTCTGTACAGAGGCACCTATGCTAAAGCGGGGCTTCCACTGTAGCATAGGTGCCTCCTCGGGTCTCGGTTATTGTTCTAACAGTGGGGAGGCAGTAGGGATAGAAGACTGCTCCATGTAATATGGTGCATCCAGAAAGTATTCACAGCTCTTCAGTTTTTTCACTTTTTTCATTTTTTTCACAGCCTTTTTCCAAAATGTAATAAATTAATTTTGTCCTTCTGAATTCTACTCATAACATCCAATCATGATAAGAGCATATCTCACCCGTGTTGGCCTCTCTTCATTGGCTTCCTGTTAATTCTAGAATAGAATTTAAAATTCTTCTTCTTACTTATAAGGTTTTGAATAATCAGGTCCCATCTTATCTTAGGGACCTCGTAGTACCATATTACCCCATTAGAGCGCTTCGCTCTCAGACTGCAGGCTTACTTGTAGTTCCTAGGGTTTGTAAGAGTAGAATGGGAGGCAGAGCCTTCAGCTTTCAGGCTCCTCTCCTGTGGAACCAGCTCCCAATTCAGATCAGGGAGACAGATACCCTCTCTACTTTTAAGATTAGGCTTAAAACTTTCCTTTTCGCTAAGGCTTATAGTTAGGGCTGGATCAGGTGACCCTGGACCATCCCTTGGTTATGCTGCTTTAGACGTAGACTGTGGGGGGGTTCCCATGATGCACTGTTTCTTTCTCTTTTTGCTCCGTATGCATCACTCTGCATTTAATCATTAGTGATCGATCTCTGCCCCCCTCCACAGCATGTCTTTTTCCTGGTTCTCTCCCTCAGCCCCAACCAGTCTCAGCAGAAGACTGCCCCTCCCTGAGCCTGGTTCTGCTGGAGGTTTCTTCCTGTTAAAAGGGAGTTTTTCCTTCCCACTGTAGCCAAGTGCTTGCTCATAGGGGGTCGTTTTGACCGTTGGGGTTTTTCATAATTATTGTATGGCCTTGCCTTACAATATAGAGCGCCTTGGGGCAACTGTTTGTTGTGATTTGGCGCTATATAAAAAAAAAGTTGATTGAAGTTGATTGATAACATGATTTTTTTTTTTAATTTTTGCAAATTATTAAAAATGAAAAGCAAGAAATCACATGTACATAAGTATTCACACCCTTTGCTAAATACTTTGTTGATGCACATTTGGTAGCTATTACATCCTCAAGTCTTCTTGAATATGATGCCACAAGCTTGGCGCAAGTTTTGGGCAGTTTTGTCCATTCCTCCTTGCAGCACCTCAAGCTCCATCTGGTTGGATGCGGAGCGTTGGTGCACAGCCATTTTCAGATCTCTCCAGAGATGCTCAATCAGATTTAGGTCTGGGCTCTGGCTGGGCCACTCAAGGACATTCACAGAGTTGTCCTGAAGCCACTCCTTTGATATCTTGGCTGTGTGCTTAGGGTTATTGTTCTGCTGAAAGAGGAATCTTCACGCAGGTCTGACGTCAAGAGCTCTCTGTAGCAAGTTTTCATCCAGAATATCTCTGTCCATTGCTGCATTCATCTTTACCCCAATCCTGACTAATCTTCCAGTTCCTGCTGCTGAAAAACATCCCCATAACATGATACTGCCACCACCATTCTTCACTGTTGGGATGGTACCTGGTTTCCTCCAAACATTACACCTGGCATTCATGCCAAAAAGTTCAATCTTTGTCTCATCAGACCAGAGAATTTTGGTTCTCATGGTCTGAGAGTACTTCAGGTGCCTTTTGCAATCCCCAGGTGGGCTGCCATGTGCCTTCTCTCTGTCCACTCTACCATACAGGCCAGATTGGTGGATTGCTGCAGAGATGGTTGTCCTTATGGAAGGTTCTCCTCTCTCCACAGAGGAATACTGGTGCTCTGACAGTGTGACCACCAGGTTCTTGGTCACCTCCCGGACTAAGGCCCTTCTGCCCTGATTGCTCAGTTTAGACAGGTGGCCAGCTTCCACTAGATGTCACAGTATCACAAACATCAGGATGTGAACAAAACTTCTCTCCTCTGCCACTCCTCCTCAAACCCTTTGTCCCATCCCCTTCACATCAAGCAGAAAGAATGGCAGATCTGTTTGGGAAAAACCAGATGCATGTGGATTCTAGTCTGACCATATTCTTGGTCAGAGGCATTTTTAGCCTCTAAATATGTACATATTCCTGGAAGGTAGCTGCCAACTACAATCTTGAAAAATTTCACCAGCTGTGCGGTGAGTAGTATTTTTCTTTGTTAACATGGGCAGAGACAATTGTTTCACAGGGCAGGATTCACATGCAAAAAAATCAAGGAATTTTCATGCGCTTCACAAATATTCTCCCATTCAGGTATTATTAGAATGTACTCTGCTTCACTTCTGCAATCTGATGGGATCAGCTCCACACAAACAGGATGGCTGTGCGAAAGCTGTTATAGTAAATTAATATTTGAAATATATCAATCTTCTAATCATTATTTTGAATAAAAACCATGAATTACCTGGAAAAATTAAACTTGTAGAGCTGGGGAAAATTAACTTTGAATAGTTTTAGCCTTTGTAGTTGTACATGTAAACCTATGTCCTCTATGGTACATGTGTACATTTATTAAAGCTCTTAGAGCTCTCAGTATCACCTGTTATGCTTAGCACTATACTGAGTCCAGATAGAACTCCAAGGTGCAGGACAGCCACGACACAGAGTTAAATTTAAAAAATCAAGGTGTTTAAGCTATCAGTGCAACAGTGATATAACAACAGTGATCCAGCGTGGCAATAACTCCAACACAACAAAAGACAAAGTGAGAGACCAAACGAGGGACTAACCAAAAACCACTGACAGAAAATACAGTAGGGTGCAAACATTTACAAACGTGATAAATCAGGTGAAGACTGATAGGACACACGGCAAGAGACAAAGACAAACGTAATCAACTGGCAAAGGATTAAGCAGATGGGTGTGATTTATAAGCATGAGAACTGATAGACAACAGGTGTGACGACTGAATGAGGGTGGGAGAACATGAGAGGAATTAAAGGAACACAATGATAGATAAAATGGACAACACAAGGTATGTGTAAGTAAAACCAGATCATAAAACCAAAGCATGGAGTGCACAAAACTGCAACATAACACGTGGAGCAACAGACAACATGATAGATAATTAATTTAACCCCGATTACTGACCATGTGTAAATAAATGTAAACAATGAATAAGGACCTCAACCCAAAAACCGACATAAGATCCAGACAGGGACACACACATTTACATATACGGGACTCACATGACAAACACCAAAGCGGTACAGCAGGAGCCCGCATGCCCACGCACACATGGGGCTCACACCAGACTTGGACACAAAGGCAGACACATGATTACCCACACATATACACAAAGGGCAGATGACAGATACACACACATATTCAAATTATTCATTCTCACCATAAAGCAGCAACACCATAATTTGCATGAATTCGGCTCAGCATACAAGTCGTTCTCGTATCCACACCATTTGTCAGAATTTGTATCATAATCTGGCCCATCAGAATAGAAATGCTTCATTATGTGATCACACAGTGTAACTTTGGAATGATTTGCCATTGTCGTTTTTGCAAATGTGAGACCACACCAGCCGGACGTGATCTTACCACCAACAGTATGCATATGGAAGCACAGTGGTCATTGTTTCAACATTTTTTTCAGCTACTTCTTGAATTAAATACTTGTATATGTATGGCATATGGAATTGTATTAAGAATTAGTATTATAATGTATTGCAATTCAATGCAAAACTAAAACAAATGATGGAGAAATTAAAGTTGGTAAACTTCAAGGTAAAGTTTGTTCTTTTCAGCTGTCAGAAAATTCAAGGAAATTGTGACTGTCAGATGATTAAAGCTGGACTTTCTGCACTGCACCATACTAACTGGCTAATGTTTGAGAAGTTATTTTTATCCACAACAGAAGAAAGATAATTGCAAGTTGGACTTGCAGATATGGAACAAAATGCTACCACAGCGAATGAATAACATTTAAAAAGTTGGAAAATATTTCATCTTTGCTTTTTGTCACACATCCCATCTTATACAATATGTAGTTGTCAGCGATTACTCTGTGAAAGGTCTTTGAAAAGTGGCACATCATTTTGAGAAACGCACACAAATGCCATTTAAAGTGATGCAGTCATTAGCATTTACATCTGTACTTGTGGATTGATAACAGATGTGTGATTGTTTCTTAAAGCATGTCAATTGTTTGCACAGGCATATTTATACATGCAGCTGTCTTTTGGTTTTTCTAAAGTGCAGACTTCACATATGTTCCAGCCATCTGATACTCTTTAGATTCTGTCTTGACTAGAGGTGGGTGGATCGATCCTAATATCGATACCAACACTGGTATTGATATTGAACGATCCTTGTGTAAAAAGATCGATACTCAAGCTTTTTTCTCTCCCGCACGCACTGACTGCTGAGCACGCAGATTCATCACAGTCTACTCTGTCTGTAAGAGCAGCGCTGTGCTGTCACACAACACAGAGCAGTGCACCCTTGTATTGTGGTTTGTCAGCCCTCTACCTCAGGAGATTTTGTTTTAAGGTGTGTTGAGTGATATTTTTTTAAACAAAAATGTTGATTGTGATAATAAAGTATTTTGTCACGTACAATGTTTGGCGAAATTCTATCCTACATCTTTTGGATCCTTTGGATCTATGAAGCTTAAAGATGAAAAAGTATCGGTACTGGGCCTGTATTTACTTGGTATCGGATCAATACCAAAATTCCCGGTATCGCCCACCTCTAGTCTTGACAGTTGGCTGATAAAAAATGCTTTTGTTGTGCGTTCAAGTTGTTACTGCTATCTTGAGGTCGCATGAACTGAATGTAAAGGTGAGCATTTAGTTTGGATTTGCTTAAGTTGCATTTATCCTGTTCATTATGTATATCAGGCGTGTGGCGCTGTGGTATTAAGTGGACTCAAGTGTGATGTGTGAGAGGATTGGCTTTTTGTTTATTTTTTTAACCAAGGAAACAGATCACGATGCACATAGCTCCAGCTGTCTTAGGTGCACACTGAGATAAACCTCACACATAAATTCCTGAATGAATGGAAGTATGACACCAGTTGCCTGCAGTATTTTTAAGGTAAGTTAAAAACTGTTCAGTTTGTATTTAACTTGAAATTTGCTGTTGTGAACTCTGTTGTACTTTGGCACACATTGAGCTTTCCTTTTATGTAATGTGTTTTTGTATCAAAGCACTGGTTGCTACACATGTTAAAGAGGTGTTATCTAGAGTCAATGTTATCACTCCACACACGCACACACATTCATGTCCATCCACTGCTGAACTCCCTGTCAGAATGCAATCCCCTGTTTTTACATCCTCCCTAGCCATGCAGCGTAAAGAAAGCAGCGGGGAAACATGAACCACTTGTTAAATAGTGTGTAAAGCACATAAATTTGGTATCTAAAAAATGTGGGTGCCAGGTTGGTTTGAAACTAGCAAAGAAGCTAGTGTAGCACTGTGCATGGCTTTTTAGCTGGTGGAAGATAGGACCCTTTATTTAATTATTTACCATTCCATGTGTTTGTGTGTATGTGAGTTTGTTGTTGTTCTGTGCTGCGGAATAGAGAGTGTGAAGAAATGCAGTTTTAGTAAATTATGAACAAAAAGAGATATGGAAAGAGGGAATGAGGCAAAAGATGATGCAAAATATATTCATAATGAAAACTTGGAAAGAATAAAAACTGTAAGAAAAAAAAAAATCATACAAAGACTAATATTTTTGACTGCCCCCAGCACCACACATGCACAGGAAATGTCATATATATCCCCCCCCCCCCCCCCCCCTTTCTCTGTCTCTCTCCCTCCCCTCCAATCGCTTGTGGATTTTCTGAAATTTTGTTGCTTTTCTTTCACTTACTCACTCCATCCATTTATCATTTCCCACCCTGAATTGCGACTGCTGAATTGTGACTACTGCATAAAATGTACAAGAAAACAAGCAAGAACCTCTTCACTTTGTGAAAAGATGTTTGCTTTGAATAGTGCATTTTTTATTTCATGTCATTTCCCCAGTTACTCTGGAATTCAATTTTTTTTTTTTTTGTATCTTAAAGACAGTTTGAATCACACTGTGGTTTCATCGTACATTTATATTAATTAATTACTTAATAATTATTATTGTTTGGTAATACTGATACCTTTGCAGCATTGGGACCAGGTGCCTGGTGGTTTTATTGTGTGGTTGTGAGACTTCGATGCTAAAGAAAAAGATAAAGAAAAATTTTATTGATCTCACAGAGGAGAACTTCACATAACTAGTGACCTAAAGGAATGACAAGTTGTCTTTGGGCTTTTAAGAGTAACCTTGGGTACCCCTTGAATTATTTTGTGACAAAGAAACAGTTATTTTGGAGTATCACACAGGGAATGGTCAGGTATGATATTTTTTCCATGCGGTGTATTTTCTTGGGCATGACTCCAGCATGTAGGTGCCAACAATATCAGGGCCCAATGGATAGAAAGGCCAAGGGATCGCCCACTTTGTTTACCTCGCTAAAGCAGGCGGCGGTGGTTATGCAAGAATGAAGCACTCAAATGCTTCACCTCAGGGAGCTGTGGTGGATGATGTCTGCTTATGCGCTTTGATGGGTTGCATGTGGAATCGTTTCCTCACCAGAAAACTTACCTCTGAGCCATGATCTAAACAGCAATGTACCAATTGCTGGTGCACATGATTGTTTGAGGAAAATGATGGATGATAACCTGTTTGTCTAATTCCATGTGATGCCCAAAACATACCCACAAGTAAGTGATTCAGTGGAAACCCATTGCCATTTATACAGCACATAATCTAAGGCACAGGGTACAAAGTAGAGCTGGCAACACCACAAACGCACTTGCACTATGCACGATGCACTTACCATTGGGCAAACCAGATACTTTAGATAAGATTCAAAGTCTCTTTTGAGTCTGTGTCAATAAACTGACAAAATGGGTGGTGGTCGCAGCTGGGTTGTCAGAGTTGAAATCTGTAAAAGAGCAACTCAGTTAGCTAACACAAAGAATGATCACGCAGGAGACTGAATTTCATTTCCTGATCAGGAGAGAGCAAACGGGCATGACCCCTCGCCAATAACCGTCCGCATCCACTCTGAAGGGCCCCGCCCATTTGCCTCTCCTATTTATTGAATAAAGTTACATACAAGCATATAGGAGTGACAATATCACAAAACAATGGAAAGACAGAAAGTCTGGTCTCAAGTTGATATGAAAACTGTTATGGCTTTGAGCCCTCAGTCTCCTAGGCTTCCCATAACAATGTCCAGCCCTGAACCAGTGTGCCAGTCACACCGCTCTTCCCTCAAGGCTGAACTGTTAATTAAAGATGCACATCTGTGCTTAGCAAAAACATAGCTCTAGTAAAACAGTCTGCACATTCACTAAGCCAAAGATCAAATGTTACTTTCTTGTGGCAGCAGTTTTAATGATTACTTGAACAGTTCAGTGTATATGACTGCTTTGACAATGAGTCATTATTTAAAAGAATAATGGTGCATGAACTCTCATACATGCATATATGTATATATGACAAATAGAGAACAGAATCAAAAACAAGATCAAAGGCAGTTCATCAAAGTAAAGACATTAACAAACAAAGTAAAGACATTAATATTTGATAATTATATTGCTAATATATAGAAAACCCTGTCATGGGTTTATTTCAATCTTTGTGCAACTGGCTTGTTCTAAAGGTGGGGGAGACAAGTGAGACAAACATGGGTGCTGCTTGACCTTACATTTGGCCTGCATGAAGGGATTTCTTAGGAGTACACTATCCATCAGATTTTTCAGTTTTTGATTTGACTGGCTTTCCACTGCTTCTGCACCCCCCCGGAAAAATATGCTCTAAATCCCAGATAACTGCCAGCATTGCCTTTCGTGGTGTGATGCCTTCCAAGCAGTATTTGAAATTCTGAATGTTGAAGTGACATACAGCTACATTAAGGAGTTTATTGAGAATTTCCCATAAAATTAATATGGCTGTCTGCAAAAGAAGAGTACAATCTGCAAATGAACACGTTGCAACAGAGGCTGCCAGTGCTATTACCAATATGATGATTTTATTCAATAAAACACTTATTTCAGATGTACATGTTTCGTTATTGCATCCCTTACTACTCCTCTCTGTTTCTACAGCTCTAAATTGTCCTTCCGGCTGCAACACTTTTGAAACTGGCATTACATTTACAACCCCAGTTCCAATGAAGTTGGGACATTGTGTAAAATGTAAATAAGAACAGAATACAATGATTTTCAAATCCTCTTCAACCTATGTTCAATTGAATACACCACAAAGACAAGATATCTAATGTTCAAACTGCTAAACTTTACTGTTTTTGTGCAAATATGTGATCATTTTGAAATGGATGCCTGCAACACATTTCAAAAAAGCTGGGACAATGTTATGTTTATCACTGTGTTACATCACCTTTCCTTCTAACAACACTCAATAAGCATTTGGGAACTGAGGACACTAATTGTTGAAGCTGGAATTCTTTCCCATTCTTGCTTGATGTACGACTTCAGTTGTTCAACAGTCCAGGGTCTCCGTTGTTGTATTTTGCGCTTCATAATGCGCCACACATTTTCAATGGGCGACAGGTCTGGACTGCAGGCAGGCCAGTCTAGTACATGCACTCTTTTACTACCAAACCATACTGTTGAAACATGTGCAGAATGTGGCTTGGCATTGTCTTGCTGAAATAAGCAGGGATGTCCCTGAAAAAAGATGTTGCTTGGATGGCAGCATGTGTTGCTCCAAAACCTGGATGTACCTTTCAGCATTGATGGTGCCATCACAGATGTGTAAGCTGCCCATGCCATGGGCACTAACACACCCCTATACCATCACAGATGCTGGCTTTTGAACTTTGTGCTGGTAACAATCTGGACGGTCTTTTTCCTCTTTTGTCCGGAGGACACAGCATCCATGATTTCCAAAAACAATTTGAAATGTGGACTCATCAGACCACAGCACACTTTTCCACTTTGCATCTCTCAATTTCAAATGAACCCAGAGAAGGCAGCAGCGTTTCTGGATGTTGTTGATGTATGGCTTTCACTTTGCATGGTAGAGTTTTAACTTGGAGTTCTAGATGTAGCGACGAACTGTGTTAACTAACAATGGTTTTCTGAAGTCTTCCTCAGCCCACGCGGTGCGATCCTTTACACAATGATGTCGGTTTTTAATGCAGTGCTGCCTGAAGGATTGAAGGTAATGGGCATTCAGTGTTGGTTTTCGACCTTGCTGCTTACGTGTAGAAAGTTCTCCAGACTCTCTGAATCTTCTGATGTATTAAGATGATGGAATCCCTAAATTCCTTGCAATTGAATGTTGAGAAACATTGTTCTTAAACTGTTGGACCATTTTTTTTTTTTTCAAAGAGGTGATCTTCGCCCCATCTTTGCTTGTGAACAGCTGAGCCTTTTGGAGATGCGCCTTTTATACCCAATCATGACACTCATCTGTTCCAAATAGGTGTTTTTTGAGCATTCATCAACATTATATCAGCTTATCATATCAGCATATCAGCTTGGGACTCTGGCGAGGGCGGTCGCATCCCCTCCTCTCTTCTCTATCTCTGCTCCAACCTTGAAAGTCCGTACTTCACCAGGCTGTGAATTCTTCAAACTATATTGGATTAATCATGGAATTGATCAGCTGGTTTCTGAACACTATTGACATCATTTTTTCTACAAGAAGATCAGGGCCAGGGGACCCTGCATGCCTGGATGGAACTTACCCTGCGGGCTATGTTCTCGACACCTGGGAGACTTGGCGGGTCGCATGCTTTCCGTCTTTCTCTGTGGAGGACGTCAAGGATTTATTTATATTTGGATTCATAGTAGGAGGGCTGGTACTTATTGTCTTATGTGCTGCCCTGACCTACCGGAAGATTGGCAAGACGGCTGCCGCCAAAACCACGACCCCTCACTTGTCCGTCATGATTAATGAATTGGGCAAGGCGATGCATTCTCAGACTGCGTTAACCCTTGAACTCAGATGCAAATTGGATAACATCTCGGAGCAAATGCGTGCCTTGCAGGAGAAGATTTCAGAGGCCGGGGAATTTTTCATAATTGGGTTTTGGTTTGTTCATGTGAAGCTGGAAAAGTGTTTTTCACTGCTCTACCACAAACACGGCAGGCTTATCAGCCTGTCAAGGATAAAATGCCCATTGTTTATCCTCCAGAAGAATTTCTATGGCCTTGGGAAGATTGGCTGCCTCCTTATCTTTCTTACTCCAGTACACAAGGGCATACAGACTCACACATGGACAAAGACTGAAGCATGCTCCACTTTCCCTTCTACCTCACCTCCTGTCCCCCATCACACACCCCATCCCAGCCACTGCTCATGCCACCCCTTTCCCCTCTGGGGGCTGCGCGGTTTTAGCTGCGGCAGGTCCCCGTTCCCCCCAAGCTAGCGGCGGCGCGACTCCAGTTGCAGCGGCTACCACACACTCACATCGCCTCAATTTGGATAACCGACTGTTTCAAGTTTAGTGCACATAAACAATGTCAAATGTTTATGTGCTGTCTTAATTCTGATGTGTGCCATTATTACGGTAAACAAGTAATAATTGTGGATTAATTGCTGTTTTCTGTGGTAATGTGAGTGTGGATGTAATCTCATTGTTGTTGCACTTGTAATGACAATGACAATAAATTTCATCCATCCATCCAACCATTCCCAGTCTTTTGTTGCCCCGTCCCAACTTTTTTGAAATGTGTTGCAGGCATTCATTTCAAAATGAGCAAATGTTTGCACAAAAACAATAAAGTTTATCAGTTTGAACATTAAATATCTTGTCTTCATGGTGTATTCAATTGAATATAGGTTGAAGAAGATTTGCAAATCATTGGATTCTGTTTTTATTTACATTTTTGCATTTACATTTTGCATTTACATATTTACGTCAGCATCAGACTCGCACACTCAGACTGACAACACCAGCATTACAGCAATCCGAGTTTTTGGTAAATTGCTAAAACAACAAATCAGGGTGCAGTGATGCCCTTTAGTGGTCAGTCCTCTTTTCCGGGTCCATTATATCTAGTTGTGTCTGGAGATAATCTTTCTATGCAGTGTGAGAGAACAAATGTGTGTGTTGTTTTTGTTGTTGTTATTTTAAGGAGGGCAGGACTGGGGAGGGAGATGAAAAAAATCTTGAAAAAGAAAAATCAGAAAAGTTTTCTCAAACTTGCTATTCTAGGTTTCCCTGCAACAGCGCTGTCTGGTGCGGAAACACAGACACATCAGAACACTGGTGTGGAATTCTTTAAAAGATCATTTGTCACAAATATTACAAGAGGTAAAAAAAAAAGAATGAGTCCAGAGCCCTCTAAAAAAGTAATCAACTGTCTTCTGAACAAAAGTCTATTTTGGAATAAACATGTACTGAAATCAGGCCATTTTGAGATCTCATCTCTACAGACTAATCATGTTCTTCAATCCTCCTCAGTCACTCGGCAGCAGTCATAAAAGGTGGATAAATATGCTGTTATTGATGTGGTTCCTACTCAACACCACCATGTAAACATTATATGATTTGTTAATTTTAACCATTATTTATCCTCAAATTAAGACGCAGGAAACTAGAATCTGTTAAAACATTGAATCTATTTGACTGCCTAGAGGTACATTGAACTCAGTGGAGGGAGGTCACGTTTCTGGCCAGCAACATGAGCATCAGAGAGGGACCAACCAGGAGTGGTAGAGTGGAGGAGGTAGACTCTCAGTCAGCAATTGCAAGCAGCAGAGAGGTGAGTCAGAATTTGCATAATAATTGCTTGAAGCATATTATGCTTCATGCAATGGATTCGGGGGATAAGTACGGAACCCCATAGGCCAAAACAGGGTTTCTTTTCTTTTTTCAAGGCCCATCTGCTGTACCTTCATGGCCCAGCAGGGTACCACAACCCATCCTGTGGGAATCATGGACTCATTCATAGATTCATTCATTTTTAATACTCACTTACTCCAATCAAGGGTCATGGGGTAAGGGGGCTGGAGCCTATCCCAGCAGACATAGGGCAACAGACAGGGTACACAGGGCCACATATAGACAAACAAACTCATTCACACTTACATGCACATCTATGGTCAATTAAAAGTTCTAATCCACCTAACGTCTACACCTAACTAATGTCTTTGGAAGTAGGAGGAACCTGGAGCACCCGGAGGGAACCCACATGAACGTGGGAGGACAGGCAACAGTGCTGACCACTAATCCACCATGCCGTCCTTGTGGGAATCCCTGGTTAAATTTAAAAAAGACGTCTTCAACGTAGTTTTGTTGATTGTTGAACTAACTACCCCAAAACTCAAAATTTCACTTTCAAGTGATTCAAAACAATTTTGCACATGTCCCATTTAAATATAATTTTTGATAAGCTAATCTGTTAGTCTACATGCAAGTGCAGAGATTTGGAAATAGAGAGTTAAAACGAAAAATTGGAAATGTGTTATGGACAAGTGTAAATACAGTTGTATATAACTGTAACAAACTGTCGTATAAGCACATATAAGTCTCCTCTGAATAAACTGTCACAGCAGCACAATGGATGTCACACATTTACTCCATAAGCAAATAATCTGTTTCAGTTCTGGCTGAGATAATTCACTTCATTCCATCACAAGATCTACAAAAACCCATCACAACGCCACTGAATTCAACATCTCAAATGACAAAAGCTGTCAAATAAAGCAGTCCTTCCTAGGATACCCTTAATTCCCTCAGACACTGATCTACCCTTTAAATTGAAAAAGATATGATTCCCTATAAGACCATGTTCTGCCATAACAATAAATAAAACACAAAGTCAGACATTCAAACATATTGGTATGGACTTAAACATACCCGTGTACTCCCATGGTATTTTGCGTTACTATTTGAACATCTTCTAGTTTATTCAACAACACTTAAGCCAAATGTATGACAAATATCATCTGGTGAGATGTTCTACAAACTCACTCATGCACTCATTTTCAACCGTTTACTCCAATTAAGGGTCACGGGGGGCTGGATCCTATCCCAGCAGTCATAAGGCGTGAGGCGGGGTATACTCTGAACAGGACGCCAGTCTGTCGTAGCACCCATTCTACAAACTCTTAGGAAATTATACTCAAAGTTATAATTATACAAAGTTATAATTATACTCACAGTTAGGCTCACACACTTCAAACATGATAATTACCCAAATAGGCATGGTGCTAGTTGAGACATAAAACAAAATCAACAGAAACAAAACTTAAAATGTATTTGAGACTGGCAAAAGTGTGCAATATAAAACTGATTCTACCAGGTTTCATTCTGTTGTTCTCACTGTCATAGCTTCCAACTCTCACTTCAACTCGTGTCTGCTCTTATCCAAGGTGACACCTGGAGTGCTGTCCTTCTGTTGCGTGCAGACACGAAGAGGCTGCTGCATATCTGGCAAAGCGGAATGCATGTAACCGCATATCTGTCAAGCAGCTCTTTACATGATTGCACCCCAGAAACAGTGATATCTACTGTTTTAAATGGCAGATGGATACATTTGCCATAACAAAAAATCCTGGAGTTACCACCATTGTTATTTAAAGAAATAAGCTGTTCGTAAATACATTTTCAAAGCGGACAACAAAACAAAATGCATGCACTTGTTGGCTGGAAGTGGCAGATGGTAAGGGCCCACACATAGTGCGAATATGTAAAACTCAGGGCAACTCCTGTACGAACAGCTCCTACGAGCGCACCATGAAACATCACGCCGACAAGCAGGTGTGCACAATGCCAGTGCAGCGGGCACTTGGGAACTTTTGTGCACTTGGGAACACAGTGCTGTGAAGAAAAAAAAAAAAAACATATTGCAATGGTTTTGTGCACACGGGAACACAGTGTGAGCAGCAGTGTGATGTGAATAGAATAGAATAGAATTTATTATCATCATTGTACATGACACCAGAAAAAAATACTGTGCATGACAATGAAATTAAAACAATCTCTTAAAAGCACAATTAAATAAATAAATACCCTAAAAAATTCTACATAGAACCTAGTTAAAAATACTCAATCGCAATCACAAAATGGCAGGTCCAGCAGAGTTCAGTGTACAAATAGCTCTTCCCATAAAGCTATTTTTAAGTCTGTTTGTTCTGGCCTTGAGTGCCCGGTATCGTCTGCCTGATGGCAGTAATTCAAACAAATAGTATCCAGGATGGGAGGGATCTCTGATTATAGTCCTTGCCTTCCTGAGACAACAACTCGTATACAGTTCCTCCAACGAAGGCAAGAGACAACCAGTGATCTTCTGGGCTGTGGTGACGACCCTCTGCACAGTAAAATTATCAGTGTAAAACCAGTGGTGGGCACAGATAACCAAAAAATTAACTTCAATAACAGATAATCAGATAACTGAAAAGTTGTCTTCGATAAAGATAAAACAATAAACCACCCAAAAATGTATCAGAAGTTACAGATAACCAATAAATTCCAATATTGTCTCTGGTACATTGACAACTACTAATAAAATGAATTTAAGTTTTAATGCCACAATAGCTTCTAGTAATATTAAAAGTAACAACAGACCCAAACAATGAGACCACACTTTTGTCTTTGAACATTCTGCCCCTGCTAGAAGCGCTTGTTTACTACAGAGCTCCCAGCACAAACGCACTCTGAGAGCAGCTCTAAAGCTAGCTCTCTATCAATCACAATGCTCCGGTCAGGCGGAGGTCTTGAAAAATAAAGTCATGCTGACTTATGGTTTTGATTTATATATAACATTAATACCGATAGAATAACTCCATAATGTCCAATTCTGTCATTTGTACAAAGTTAAAATATAGCATATATCTTTTAATGTTGAATAATGCACTAATTCTGAGGTTTTGTAACAAACACAGACAGATCGCAAAGGATTCTGGGTAAAAGTGCCTCTGCTAAACACTGATTGGTTCAGTCATTCATTATGTAAACCAACACGTTAATGTGACGTCTGTCATGTGTTGGTGTTTACAGATAAATGTGCTTTTGTAAAATATTCCATTTTTTTATTTGTAAAAACAGGAATTTTTACGGAGCACTGGAAGTGTCATCGCAAAATGTTTTGCATGTGGAGAGAATGTGCGCACGTATTATGATGTAAAACATGCTTTACACTGTGCAAGATGATTTTTCATGCAGGAATTTTTTGGACCGAGTTTCAGGTTAATCGCGCGTCCTGCATCGTGTAGTGTACATGGAGTAACAAGCTGCGTTTAACATCTCAGGACCACCTCCTGATCGCCGATCATATGGTCCAATGAAAATCAAACCTGTTTGATATTATTCTGGTCGGGCCGTCATGAGGGTATCCTGCTGCTGAAGAGCTACAAGCATTTAACCACTCGCACTGTGCCTGTGCAAACACCGCAGAGCTGTCTTGTAATGTTATTTATTTATTAATTTTTTGCTGTTGTTTTGTTTTTAAACTTCATTTGTAAAAAAAAAAAAAGCATTTGCAAAGCCAAAAAGTTGATTTGGTGCCCAGACGCTTAGTACTTAAGGCGAATACTGCCATGAACACTATGGTCAGTAGATGGCAGTAGAGGCCTTGAAAACAAAATTCCAGATAATCCCTGTCTGCTACATTTAAAATGTGTGGAATTTAACAAACGCAAATACAATAACAACGTCTATAAACCCAGAGAATATATTCACGAGAGTTTTAGGCACTAGAGTTTAATACTGTTGTCTGTGAAGCCTGAACAGAGTGTCTGAAATGCAATTGTCCTGTCGTGATGGTACTGAGATTACATCATCCTACCCATAATGCACTGCTGGACACAGCATGTGCTCACAAAACCTTAAAAATTAGCACATTACTTTAAAACTAAAACATATATCTGATATTTTCTTAATAACTTGTCCAAAATTAGTTTGGTTAAAATTTGAACCATAAGTTAAAAATGTATGCCTCTGGATGACTTAGGTGATATTGCCAGCATATCGGTATGGTGTTAAAGAAAATTATTATTATTATTTTTTTTTTTGTGGCCATTTGGCCTTTGTCTACAGAGGATAGAAATGCTTTTAATAGAAGCAGCTCTCTTCTGTTAGCAGAGGGTATAACTGTCCATCTGTTACATAACTTTTAACAGGTAGGTGCTGAACTGATTTTAAATTTTAAAAGTGCTTGTTATTGTTCAGTTTTGTTTACTTTGTTTATCGGTCTAAAAGTTACCGGACAAAAATTAATCGGAAGATAATTGGTCCGATAATGGTTTTTAAAGTTATCTAAAAAGATAATCCGATAATGAAAACATTATCTTCAATAATTATCTGTTATCAGATTATCGGAAGTGTGCCCACCACTGTGTAAAACTAACACTGCCAGTGTTAAATTAACACTGGCAGTGTTACTTTAACACTGGTGATTTTACTGTCTGTGACTGTGCAGCTGGAAAACCACACACTGACAGTAGATCAAAATGCTCTCTATGGAGCAGCGATAGAAGGACACCAGCAGTCTCTGTGGCAGATGGTTATTCCTGAGAACCCTCAGGAAATAGAGTCTCTGCTGTGCCTTCTTGATGGTAGCCATAGTGTTTGTGCTCCAAGTCAGGTTGTCTCTCAAATACACACCCAGAAAATGAAATTCAGAGACCCACTCCACACAGTCCCCAGACCGACAACTGCTGCACCTCCTCTCTATAGGTGGACTCATCCTCACCAGAAATGAGTCCCACCCACAGTAATGTCATCAGCAAACTTAATGATATTGTTGCTGAAGTGAGAGGGGGTGAAGTAATAGGTGAAGAGGGTGTAGAGCAAAGGACTCAGCACACAGCCCTGAGGGGAGCCGGTGCTGAGGCTAATGGCTGAAGAAATGTGAGGGTCAACTCTCAAACCTCTGAGAGCGGTCTGTGAGGAAAGTCCAAGATCCACCAGTAAATTGCGTGGGACACCCCCAGGTCCAACAACTTAATCACCAGTCTGCTTGGAAGGATGGTATTAAATGCTGAGCTAAAGTCCACAAAGAGCAGTGTTCAGAATAATAGTAGTGCAATGTGACTAAAAAGATTAATCCAGGTTTTGAGTATATTTCTTACTGTTACATGGGGAACAAGGTACCAGTAGATTCAGTAAATTCTCACAAATCCAACAAGACCAAGCATTCATGATATGCACACTCTTAAAGCTATGAAATTGGCTATTAGTAAAAAAAGTAGAAAGCGGGTGTTCACAATAATAGTAGTATCTGCTGTTGGTGCTACAAACTCCAAAGTATTATGTTCAAACTGATTTTTTAGCAATCCTGTGAATCACTAAACTAGTATTTAGTTGTATAACCACAGGTTTTCATGATTTCTTCACATCTGCGAGGCATTCATTTTGTTGGTTTGGAACCAAGATTTTGCTCATTTACTAGTGTGCTTGGGTCATTGTCTTGTTGAAACATCCATTTCAAGGGCATGTCCTCTTCAGCATAAGGCAACATGACCTCTTCAAGTATTTTGACATATCCAAACTGATCCATGATGCCTGGTATGCGATATATAGGCCCAACACCATAGTAGGAGAAACATGCCCATATCATGATGCTTGCACCACCATGCTTCACTGTCTTCACTGTGAACTGTGGCTTGAATTCAGATTTTGGGGGTCGTCTCACAAACTGTCTGCGGCCCTTGGACCCAAAAAGAAGAATTTTACTCTCATCAGTCCACAAAATATTCCTCCATTTCTCGTTAGGCCAGTAGATGTGTTCTTTGGCAAATTGTAACCTCTTCTGCACATGTCTTTTATTTAACAGAGGGACTTTGCGGGGGATTCTTGCAAATAAATTAGCTTCAAACAGGCATCTTCTGTCACTGCACTTACAGGTAACTCCAGACTGTTTTTGTTCAACCTGGAGCTGATCAATGGGTGAGCCTTTGCCATTCTGGTTATTCTTCTATCCATTTTGATGGTTGTTTTCCGTTTTATTCCACGCATCTCTGTTTATTTTTGTCTGGTTTTTAAAGCATTGGAAGATCATTGTAGATGACAGCCTATAATTTTTTGCACCTGCATATAAGTTTTCCCCTCTCCAATCAACTTTTTAATCAAACTACGCTGTTCTTATGAACAATGTCTTGAACGTCCCATTTTCCTCAGGCTTTCATAGAGAAAAGCATGTTCCAACAGGTGCTGGCTTCATCCTGACATAGGGGACACCTGATTCACACCTGTTTGTTCCACAAAATTGATGAACTCACTGACTGAATGCAACACTACTATTATTGTGAACACCCCCTTTTCTACTTTTTTTTTTTTACTAATAGCCCAATTTCATAGCCTTAAGAGTGTGCATATCATGAATGCTTGGTCTTGTTGGATTTGTGAGAATCTACTGAATCTACTGGTACCTTGTTTCCCATGTAACAATAAGAAATATACTCAAAACCTGGTTTAATGTTTTTAGTTACATAACACTACTATTATTCTGAACACTATTGTAGCTCCCCTGCTGCTCCAGATGGGACAGAGCAGCATGTAGAGCCATAATGATGGCATCCTCCGTGAACCTGCTTGCATGATAAGCAAACTGGTGAGGGTCAAACCCAGGGGTAAGGGAGGAAGTGATGTAGGCCCGGACTAACTTTTCAAAGCACTTCATAATAATTGGAATTAGTGCCACCGGGGGATAGTCATTCAGATCACTGATCCTGGTCTTCTTAGGGAGGGGGACAATAATAGAGGACTTCAAACAGGGGGGACAGCAGCCTAGCTCAGGGACTGGTTGAAAATGTTTGTAACCACACCAGCTAACTGAGCTGCACATCCCCTCAACACACATCCCGAGACACCGTCCGGACCCGCAGCTTTCCTTGAATTCACCCCCTCAACACCCGCCTCACCTCCTGTTCCTCCACCGTGAGGGCATGGCTGTTGAGGGCAGGTGAGGGGACGATGACTGTCTCTGGTGGCTGCACCTCAAAACGGGCAAAGAAGCTATTGAGGTTCTCTGCCAGTGAGGCATCACCGTAGTCTGCCAACAGGGTGCTGGGTCGGTGGTTCGTGATGTGAAAAAAAAACAAACAAAAAAATCATGTCACCCATGGGATTCAAACCTGCGCTTTCCAAAAGCTCTGATTGCCAGTCAGAAACTTTACCACTGAGCTACCATCGCTATTTTTTTATGTTCACATGATGACAGCAAGTAGACATGTGTACATCACAGTGGACAGTTGTTAGTCCATGTCTGTCCAAACACATGTGTTGTCCAGCTGGGATGTCCAGAATGACAGATCTCCACCATCCAGAAGCCACTTATGTCGGAGCCACACTTCCTGTCAGTCCAGCACACACACCCAACATGTCATTGTGGTCTGTTTGCAAAGCCACACTCGTAGGGGACAAATTTCACTGCCAGCACAACAGTGATTGTCTGCTGACTGTTGTCATGTTAATAGCGTGAATGGCCACACATTTTCTAAGTGCCAAAAGAGTGGTGTTAGATGTTCGTGCGTTGAATTTGGCCGACACCTGCTGTGAGAAGGTTAGATGGACTCGCACAGTGTACACTCTGTCCTTTCAGCCACTGGTTTGCGCAAATAGTTGTAGCAACAGGTGTACAAGGGTGTTGGAAGCAGCTACAATTCTACATGTTTTGTATCTGATTCCTGCTTCATGCACACTTTATGCTCAAAACAACTAAATTCGCACTGTGTGTGAAGGGGCCCTAAACTATGTGTTCTATTGTTTTCAGTGAGAACACGATGGAAATTTCCACCACCACTGGCTATGACCACAGAAACCATGCATCACAGTGGCACTTAATGTTAAAAGTTTAACATTTTCAACTTCAAATTAGATACTGATCTTTAATGATTTGGAAAGACAGACTGTGACAAATGGGCTGTTTAAGGGCAGAGACACCAGGTTTGATATCAGGAAAGCAGCATTAAGCTGTACCATAACTAAAATATAATCATCAATGCCAGAGCTTCCTGTTTAAATGCATGGTTGTATGAAACGCTACAACTCTGTTGGATCTTTCAATTAGGGCAATTACTGAACTTGTCATTAACACAGATAAATGACAGTGTCTCAGGTCATTATTTACCTTCTGCCACCATGGATGATACAATGACTGGTTTTTCTACAGTCAACATGTGAGTGCAGCATTTGCCTACAAGTTTGCATTTTGAAAGTTGTAGTATTCCTATTTGAATAATAATAATAATAATAAGTGGATTTATATTTTCAGTTTCTTTCCAAAATTATTGGAAGGCCACTTAATTTGTTTATTTTTTTCACTGAAGACATTTGGGTTTGAGATCAATACATACATGCAGATAATTATGTTTGAGAGGTGGGTGTGAACTGGTGGTCTGCCTTGAAGGTTGCCATCCAGGACCCAAGGTGGTTCTATGGTGGATGCAGTAATGTGCTGCACCAGCACTGATCTGATAGTCATACCAGAGGAATGCTTGTGTCAAAGGAATGGTTACCTAGGGAGAGTAAGATGAGGAGTACTATGAGCCATAACATTTTGACCATGTGACACATTTTAGTGTGTACAATCTAACATGCAAGTGCTTCAGTGTTGAGGAGCCAATAAATTGAAAAAGTCACAGAGACACGTCATGTCACTGCATCAGACAGATGGTTAAAATTATAAGGTGGGAATGCACCCGATGTCTATTTGCTATCCAGGAATCAGGGGAGTTTATAGTGTGGTGGATACAGGAGTACACAGCACTAGTGCAAGCTCCCAGTGCTGTGCTATAAGTTGACAACAGAAAACATGCAATAGCTTGTGTTCATATTGTCTGCAATGAAATGGAAGGCAAAGAATCACAAGAATTCTAAATAACTCTAAAACAAACGGCTACATTTTCAGAAAAAAGCTCTAGAAGGTGGAACCTCCAATATTTAAAGACAATTATTAATAAAAACAACAACAAAAAATAAATGAATAAGCAGACCATGTTGACTCATGTTAGATTACAAGTTATGAATACTGGGCCTCATGTATCAACGTTGCGTACGGCGATATTTGAGCGTATATGGGGTGTACGCCAAAATGGCTGCACTACTTGGCATTTATCCATGTGGTTGTTGGCGTATGGTGCACTGAAAATATACACCAGGTCGAGAGGTGATGTAAATTATATACCAAAATGAACCAGCACTGGAATCCACATAAAAATGAAAATGATCAACATGATAAACAGTGCCATTATACAAAGCAATGCATATGTTACATAAATAACACTTTCCTGATTATACTACATAATAATTAATACAAATCCCGCTTTTGCGGGATTGTTGGTCTCAAGCACGATCAGTGGCCACAGCGCTGGCCGCAAAGAAAGCGCTGCTCGCCTTTTTCTCCAGACTTCGAGCCTGGAGCCAGAGCAGCGCTGAGTTTAACTTTATGTGGTGTGATCGTTTTAGACAATGGAATTGATAATTACAACTGTAGTGTTGTCATTCCCTTCGCCTGTGCTGCAATCAGGTTTTGTCTTCTCCATTCATTTGTTACAATAAAATAAATAAAGAAATACATTTTAAAAATAAAGAAATCTGAAAAATTAGGCATGTCTTATTAATTGAGATAGCAAATATCCACATCAAGAATTATTGTCATGTGAAAAGAGAATACAGTGGTCCCTTGCTATAACGCGGTTCACCTTTCACCCCAATAGAGCACTTCGCTCTCAGACTGCAGGCTTACTTGTAGTTCCTAGGGTTTGTAAGAGTAGAATGGGAGGTAGAGCCTTCAGCTTTCAGGCTCCTCTCCTGTGGAACCAGCTCCCAATTCAGATCAGGGAGACAGACACCCTCTCTACTTTTAAGATTAGGCTTAAAACTTTCCTTTTTGCTAAAGCTTATAGTTAGGGCTGGATCAGGTGACCCTGAACCATCCCTTAGTTATGCTGCTATAGACTTAGACTGCTGGGGGGTTCCCATGATGCACTGTGTGTTTCTTTCTCTTTTTGCTCTGTATGCACCACTCTGCATTTTATCATTAGTGATTGATCTCTGCTCCCCTCCACAGCATGTCTTTTTTCTGGTTCTCTCCCTCAGCCCCAACCAGTCCCAGCAGAAGACTGCCCCTCCCTGAGCCTGGTTCTGCTGGAGGTTTCTTCCTGTTAAAAGGGAGTTTTTCCTTCCCACTGTCACCAAGTGCTTGCTCACAGGGGGTCGTTTTGACCGTTGGGGTTTTTATGTAATTATTGTATGGCCTTGCCTTACAATATAAAGCGCCTTGGGGCAACTGTTTGTTGTGATTTGGCGCTATATAAATAAAATTGATTGATTGATTGATTGACCTTTCGCGGCCTCGCAGTTTCGCAGATTTTTTTTGTCCAATTTTGCATGCTCTTTTTTACAGTGCATTGTAGTCTGCGTGTCTGTTTATAAGAATCTTCTCGCCCAGAAGAAAAAAGAGTGCCAACAACTACCCATAACTGTTCTTCACTCGGAAAAAGAGACCTGCAGCGAGGTTTGACTCAGTGGAAAAAGGCGCGGCGCCAGGACGAAGAGGCGCGATCAGAGGAACTGTGAAATACTGGTCAGTCACTATTAATAATTTCTTATGTGTCCAACCTCGTATGTTGATCGTTAAAATTGAATTTGTTAGTTCTAAAAGCCATCATAATATTTATAGGAAAACGTTCTATTTTTATTTCTCAAACAAATGTTTGGGCCTGAAAACAGTTTGGTCTTATTTTTCTACTAAGGTTTGAACTTTGAGTGTTTACACATGAGAGAAAAGTGAGAAAATGTTCATGCCTGATTGAGAAAAGTGTATAAAGTGGTTTTACAGGTGTTTTACAGCTTTAAAACGTCTATAATAATTATAAAAAAAGTAACGCTGACTACTTCGCGGACTTCGCTTTTTGCGGGCTATTTTTAGAACATAACTCCCACGATAAACGAGGGACCACTGTAACACTTTTTGATTATACTACAAAACAATTAATACGACGGCTGCTTTTGACGCTCTATTGGCACACGTCATGATTGGTGGAGTTCATTTTCTTTGCCGTCTTCCTGGCTTCCATGTCATAAAATGAGGGTGTGTCTGAAGTGGAGTCTGAATATTTATGGGCGTGTTCATTATAATTACGATTGTTTTCACCTGGCGCATTTATCAAGGTCACATCGGGCATACGCTGGAAATGGGCAGGTGCGCACTGCTTGATACATGTCACGGCAACTTTGGTGTACTTCAAATTTACACCGTAAATTTGCGTCACAAGTGCGCAATGTTGATACATGAGGCCCAATGAGAAAGTAAATAAATATTTAAAATGTCTCCTTAACACACTTAAAAAATGCTGCTTCTGACTCTGTGAACTAGATACTTTGCCACATTTCACTTGACTATGATTGCGTGAGGGCAGGACGGTGGCTTAGTGGTTAGCACTGTTGCCTCACAGTGAGAAGGTCATGGGGTCACTTACCGCATAAGGCACTCGCCTTACGCTGTGTGGAGTTTGCATGTTCTCCGCGTGTTTGGGTGGGTTCCCTCCAGGTGCTCCGGTTTCCTCCTACATCCAAAGACATGCAGGTTGGGTGAATTGGAAACTTTAAATTGTCCGTAGGAGTGTGTACGTGTTTGTCTGTTGTTAATATACGTTGCAATAGACAGGTGGGGTCCAGGGTCCGCTGCCCAGAGTGTACCCCGCCTCACGCCCTGTGACTGCTGGGATAGGCTCCAGCTCCTCTGTGACACTTAAGGCCTCATTCACAAAAAAACAAAAACATTAGTTTATCATCCTTGACATCACAAAAAAGTGATGTGGGTGGGCATTTTTTATAATTATTTTTTTCTTTCTTATAAGTAAGTAAAGTTTATTTATATAGCCCCTTCAAGATAGAAATCACAAAGTGCTTCACATAAGAACAAAGAAATTAAAAGCAGCAGAAACATAATACCATAAAACTAGGTAAAAGCCAGCCTATACAAAAGGATCTTTAGCTTCACTTTATAAATGGGTACATACCTATTTTAAACCTGAAATCAACACATACAGCACTTGCATACCAAGTGAGGAACTGAAAATATCAGCTATTTCTAAAATAAATTTTGATTCCATGTTGAATACAGTCAGTGTACTGCACACTTGTAGTGTGATAAACATGCATACTGTGTGTGAGTGAGACGGCCACTGACTGTGGTTGTCAATTACAACAAACAAATGGTTCTGGCCATACTATGCACCTAGCGGATGTGTCGGTTCTTGCATCAGCTGTACTGTCGTCAATGAAATTAGCAAAAAAAAAAATGATGTGGGACAATTTCGGCATGTGGGCAGGGATGATAAACTGTTTGTTTTTGTTTTTTCTTTTATGGGGCCTAATTGAAATAAGCAGGTATAGTGAATGGATGATTGTGTGAGGCACATAAACCATCAAAGTTATTCAGTTTTATCAAGTACAGCATACATCATATATTTATTATTGTTCATTTCTGGACATTTTATTGAGTAGAGTGACTTCTAAGAGGCAGAAAGCACAGGTATGAACACGTAAACACATCCAGGATTGGAGAACGAAAAGACTACAAATGATGTGTGTAACTGCTGCAGGAGAATAATGTTTAACTGGGTCAACCATGGAATATGATATCCTTTCAAATCCCTCTGAGACATAATCTGTGCTCAACTGATGCCTGTGTCAGTGGGGCTAATTGGAACTAATCCCTTGTTTTTCGGTGCGTGCTATTTGGTTTGTTTTTCCATTGATCTCACCTGGCTCAATGGAAGCAATTAGCTGGAAAAATGCCCCCCTCCCACCCTAACACCACCACCAAACAGGTTCTTCTTGCTCACGCACATTTGATATTTTTTATTAAATGTCATCAGCACAATTTTTTTGAAACGTTTTAACTGTAACTTTACAATGCACCATCCTCCATCTGGGATAAATATGATTGTCGGACAAACACATGAAAACAGTTACTGTGAGTTTGACCCTCCTGAAATGAATGCCATCCATTTGGTGGAAAGAAGACAGATGGTGAGGGTTTTATAGTTCTTTTAATGGGGTGAGCATTTTGGGGTCTCCAGAGAAAGTGAAATACATTTGAAAGGCATTGTAGAAAATCTGCTGTCAAGGCAGCTTGTTTTTCTTCTTTCCTAATCCCTGAAAATTGGACATTCTAGAGACAAAGATAGTTTTCAATGGACAATATTTCTTCTCAGAGTATTCCCATTTACCATCTCCAGTGGCTCATTATTAAAGCTTTAATGAGCGCTGAAAAAGAGTTGAAATGTATTTAATCACACATACATACATCACATCAAAGAAGTACAGTCTAGACACCATAACCCAAAGTAGGTGACATGTTCAAAGACATCAGTCATTTTCTATCACAGTATTTGTTTTAAATCTTTTATGAGTCGACTCTGCTTGAATCTTCTTTGTGTTTTTTTGTAATTCCACCTCCTGCTTCTTTGTCCACTGCAATTTTCTTTGCATACTTTCTGTAAATCAGTAGATGCCAATTTATTTTTTTTTTCATCCAATGTTCTCTAGTTGTCTGCTGTTATTTCGGTGTTTAGCCATCTGTCATTGGTCAAACGTTTAGAGGAACCAGGAAACAACAGACAGGGGAAAATTCTAATTGGTCCACAGAGGATAAGGACCTGTTCAAGAGAGGGAATTTTGGAGGACTGTTGATCAGAAAACAGCAGGTGCTGGCATGGACAGAATATTAGCTCTTAAATCAGTGTTTCCCAAGTGGCCATAAGACACCGCATGGGGGCTACTAGCCAATGATGTTTAGAAATTTGTCATTGGTTTCTTCATTATTTTAAAGTGCAGACAGGGTTTTGTTAATATTCCAAACAAAACCGCTTATCAATTATTGCAATTAAATGAAATGCTATTTGTAAACGAATAGAAACATCATTTTCAGTTTTTCCATGTATGAACATCATAACAGGAAAATACAGCAGCTTACATATTTTTAGCTCATTAAGGTGGTGCAGTGCAATAGGGTTGAGAGAAAAAAGAAACAACAAAAAACTAGACCACTGGTCAGTGGTGCAAAGTCCTCTTTTCAGATGGCAGCAAATTTTGCATTTCATTTGGAAATCCAGACTGTACAGTCTGGAGGAAGAGTGAAGAGGCAAAGAATCCAGGTTGGTTGATGTTGGGTATTTTCTCCTCCAAACATTCTTAAAACCTTTGATAAGACAAACAGAGTCAAGAAACACCAGTGAGACAGAAAGTCAAATTTTACGCGCGGAGTGCGGCCAGGCTGTACACCAAGGCTACACTAAAGTCTGGCCTGCGCTTCGCTCTTTTTATTAGTGAATCCCTCATCACATAAACAAAAACTTGTCCTAAGGGTGGGGGGAATGACGCAAGACAAGTTTCTTCCCGTAACATAAACACACACGTCAATAAGCGCAGCTGTAAGGACAAACAGTTTCTTTCTTTTACTCTTATCGTCGGAGGTCAGCACATCTCGTTCGTCTGTTGCAGTTATCAGCTGTTGTGCATCTGCCTGGAGTGTCCTGGTCTTCACACTAAGCATCACGTCATAACAGTCAAAACAACCTTCAGTTCTTTTACTCCCAGTTCAGCCTGACCCCAGCATGCTAAAACAAGGTTGAATAACACATACATTCTCTGGGTTAGGTGCAAACAGCACAACACCATTTTCATAAGAAGACGAAGGTACAAATGTTTAACAGTGATAACATATATATATATATATATAAAATCCTTAACATTTCCCACCTGTTTATCACCTGTTAAACATACAGTAGGCATCACCCAGCTTAGTTAGTTAGTTTATTAACTTAGTTTATTCTGTCCACGTTTTTATTAATTGAACACCACCAACAGATGGAAGATTCGAATCCAGCTGCTATTTGATCAACCAGTTTATACTCGTCAGGCACTCCTCTGGGGACTCCTATTGCGTCAATATATGTTGGATTTCCTACTCCTTTCCACTCTCTTTTTACTCTATGTCTGGCTATGCCTTTCTGCCAATCCTCAGGAATAAGAGAGGCTGCATATGTCGTAACGTCTTCAGGGGTCATGGGTAACAATAATGATATTAATGCACAATAACCTGACACATTTCGTGGCAGTCTGTCAAAGATTCTGTTATCACCACACCACCATACATCACTTCGGCCGACTGGTATAAATGAACCGTTTTTCTGTATTATTCGACTACACCACTTGTCTTATTACTTTTTCAGCTAAAGCTTCATAGGCTAAGAGTGTGTTAACTCATCACGTCAACAGTTCAAGCTTTTCAATATCATCATAATTCTCAGTACAGTCATTATAGTTTTCTCCACTAAGGTCTGACTGTTTCAATGCTTGATATTTTGGCATAGTTTGTTGGAAGGCCAGATTACACTGTACAAATGTATTTGACACCATTTTGCCAACCATTGTTTTGATATAAGGGATCACACAACACATGCAAAGTCCAATCAGAATTAAGACTATAATAACTGGTGTCACCATTTTCAATAGTAACTGCCAACATGGTCCTGAAGTCAACCAGGACCAGGGATTCCACCGGTTCACGGCTAGGGTGTCTTTATGCATTGCATCACGAAGTTTATTCAGCTCTTCCAATGCGTCCTGCATATTCACTGAATGAATGGAGTCTGGGATGAAAGTACAGCATGTTGTGTTCAGCAGAACACAAACTCCTCCCTGTGAACCAGTAAGCAAGTCTAAAACCATGCGATTTTGCATCACCATGGTACGTAAAGCATCTATTTCAGTGTTTTGAGCTGCTACTATTCTTTAGTTACATTCATGAACAGACCCAATCAATAATTCAGAGTTTCAATCATTAATGAATTTTTTTCCCACTCCTATCCAGGGGAACAATGAATGTGCTATTTTATCTCCTACAGACCACAATTTTTGGTCCTTTGGTACATCCGAGCCCCACATGTGATCATGTGGTAACACATCTGGGTATATCAATCTCCTCCGTCTGGTGCTGCCATTCTTCTCTGTGGAGGTCCTACCACATATGTATGGTCAGTCACCTGGGTAGGTGCACACACACCACCCCAATTTGGTGGGAGACTCATGTACAGCCTGGAACCACAAAGCCAATAGATGTCATCATACACCGGAGTACCATTTACAGGTGGTAGCAAAAACTTACTAACATAAGCACATGATTCATCCGTTCCTCATGGACAGGAGCCTGTATAATTACATCCCCGTCCAATGTGATGAAGATAAGTACCATCCACATATTATGTTTTGGCTAGGCTTAAATTATTTGATAAAACATACGTTTGGGTACACAGACGTTTCTTAATTTTACCTACAGTTTTATTCCCTGTCCCGTAAAAGCAATTTGGGAATGGCCGTTGTGATGACAATTTAACGTGATGATATTTTTGCGTTTCCCTTCAGTCTAGTCAATGGAGCAGCACTTGGGCACGCTTGTACGTCCTCTGTTGAAATCCCTATCATATAAGTGGTTGCACTGAGGCAAGTGGTGTTAGAACTGCCCCCGAAATAGTTTGATTATGCATCCATATGATAAGACATTCTGTCACCCTAGCAGGGTACGGTTTAGCCGTCAGAGCTGGGTGTGTTGAGGATATAGGTATTTGCGAACAAACATAACAATTAGTAACGTAATTCCCGGTCAGGGAACCACATAGCCAATAAATGAACATATCTATACCACATATTAGTATGGTATATATGAGGGTGTCCATCTGTCTCGTTCACATTATGAATAAACCTCTTCTGACGTTGCTTGCGTTGTTCTCTGGCTCGGTCCACAGTGAGCTGCAATTCTTGGGTCAACCACCAGGCCAGGAATCCGAGGAGCACGAAACACACTAAGATCACAACGCAACCGGCTGCCCTACCAACAGTCCGGCAGCGGCGGCGCTGAGCACGCCGCTCCGGGGTCTGCTGTAGTTCAGTCAAGATTGCTAGGATACAGTGTTGTTAACCACCTCACCTAATAGTGCAAGGATCTCCCTGCTTCACTGGCATTGAGACAATCTATTGCTAATTAAATAGACTCCCTTTGTAGCCAGACTTCCCCTTACACTGTGGAGGCTGCCAACACACGCTGTATCTTACAGTGATGTATCCACGTTGATCTCTCCGCTATCTTTACTGCAGTTGGTGTTGTTAACAGCACTTGGTATAGACCTTCCCAACGAGGACTGGACTCTGATGAACACCCAGTCTCCTGGCTAGACTACTGGAAGGCCGTCCTGTGGAAGATCAAAATTATTCGGCAGTAAATGTGTTTGAGTTATCTCTTTCTGTGTTAATGTCTTTTTCATAAAATTTGCTAATGTTTGTTCCTCATCTGCTGTTTTAGTATCCATGTCAAAATTGGTAGACGATATGGTCGTCCATAAAGTATCTCAAATGGTGTTAACCCTGATGGTGTTGGTGTTATTCTCATATACAATTTTACTAGGTCCAACATTCAATCCAGGTTCGTTTTGTCTCTTCTATACATTTCCTTAATCTTATTTTTATTGTGCCCTTTGTCCTTTCCACTAATCCGGCACTGTGTGGTTGATAAGCACAATGATTTTTGAGATTGACCTGTAGCGCTTCTCCTACGTATTGCACTATTGTATTAACAAAATGCGCTCCATTATCTGAATAAACTGTTTCTGGTATTCCAAATCGTGGGATGATGTCTTTGCATAATGCTTTAGCCACTGTAAGTGAATCTGCATGTTTTGTAGGGAACAATTCTACCCATTTTGAGAAGGCATCAATTATGACTAAACAAAATTCCTTCCCTTCATGTTTACTCAGCTGTATATAATCCATATGAATCACTTGAAAGGGATATTGTGGTGTTGGAAATTTGCCTCTTTGGGGTCTCAAATTGCCTTGTGAATTGTGTTTTGCACATGTCATGCATGCTCTACAATGCTGTTTTGCATATGCATCGAACCCATAAAGACAAAAAATAGATTGCAATTGTGATATCATACCCCCTGATGAGACATGCGTCACGCCATGGCTCATAATAGCTGCCCATTTAAACATATTTTTTGGCAATATGGGTTTCTTTGTGGTCATATCCGGCTAAAAGCGTACTGGCTGTCTGTATAAATTGTTACAGCCGTACCTTTAAACAGATAGCAAGCTGCAGTTAAAGCAACTAATTCAGCTGCTTGTGCTGAAAATGAGGATGGCAATGAAGCAGAATCCAATACTTCTGAATTGTGACAACAGCATATCCAGATTGTGTTTGTCCATAAGCGTTTTTAGTGGAAGAACCATCCACATACACAATTGTACTGTTTGGGATGGGTGTGTCCTGGAGGTCTGGGCGTGCTTTCGTACAGACTGTAGCTACATCAAGACAATTGTGCGGCTCACCATCCTCAGGTAAAGGTATCAATGTGGAGGGATTCAATGTTGTACAGCGCTCTACCGTAAGGTGTGGTTGTGATAATAGCAAGGACATGCACGAAAGATGTCTTGCTGGGGACAAAAGGCTCATGTTTGTCTGCAACAGAAGTGCAGAAACTGCATGTGGAACTTTCAGTGTCAACTGATGGAATAGAACAACATTACTGCTACTTTGAACAGCCATAGAGGCTGCAACAACAGCCTGTACGCATGGTGGTAAAGCACTTGCTACTGCATCCAATTTAGATGAGTAGTAGGCAACTGGCCTCAATTTTGAGCCATACACTTGAACCAAAACACTAGTCATGAACTTATTCTTACAATCAACTGTTTGAATGAATGGTTTACTATAATCTGGTAGTGCCAAAACTGTGGATGACACTAATGTTTGTTTTACTTTTACAAAAGCTTCCTCAGCATCTTTGTTCCATTCCAACACAGTTGACATTGAAATATCATCCTTGTACATCAAATCAGAAAGTGGACTAGTCAATTCTGCATAACAGGGAATCCATGCCCTGCAGTAATTAGTCAGTCCAAGAAATGACATCATCTGCTTTTTGGTTTGTGGTTTTGGAGCATGTAAAATTGCTTCCTTCCTGTCAGACAGGATCGTGCGCCCTGTGGCTGATAATTCGTGTCCTAAATATTTTACTTTATCCCTACACAACTGAACTTTGTTTTTACTCACTTTGTGGCCGTTGTCAAATAAGAAACATAATAATGCTACTGTGTCAGTTATGCAGTTTTCTCGTGTGTCAGAGGCAATCAGAATGTCATCAACATACACTAATAGTTGGCTATCTGCCGGTGGAACGAAATTGGCTAAACATGCTGACATGACTTGAGAATAAATAGTTGGACTCTCTGCGTAACCCTGCGGTAATCTGGTAAATGTATATCGTTGTCCTTTAAAGGTAAAAGCAAACCAGAATTGACTATCTGGGTGTACTGGCACAGAGAAAAATGCATTACTTATGTCAATTACTGAGAAACTATTAGAATTTGGTCTCAGCGAATTTAACAAGGTGTGTGGATCTGGAACACATGGTGCTCTTTTAATCACAGCAGCATTTACTGCCTGCAGATCTTGAATCATTTTCCACCCCACTGAGGGCGGAGCCTTTTTTTACAGGAAATATGGGTGTGTTACATGGTGAATCTGGACATGGCACTATTACTCCTGCTGTTAATAAATTCTCTATTACTGGCCTGATTCCTTCAATTGCATCAGGTTTCAATGGATACTGTCTTACACATGGTCTGTATTCCGTTTTTGGTCTTATAACTACAGGTTGTGCATTTTTTATCAGTCCTACGTCTGAAGGACCTGTTGTCCACAATCCTGATGGTACCGAAGAGAGAAGATCATCTTCTTCAGGACTCAACTGAAACACTCAGGATTGTGAAGTGGACACATCAATGTGTGTTCCAGCTGTCAGCACCAATGAGACATTAACTGGCACTTTGTACAATTTAGTTGATGGACTGAACTCCGTTCGCGGTCCAACTCTGCTCCAATCAGAGGCTGACAAAGCTGTTATGACTGTCAGTCCCAATTCTTGCCATTCTGTCAAATATGGCTTACAAAGTGACATATGTAATGGCATACCTGTGAATCTCAATTTTGAAACATCTTCAGTGGCACCTGTTACTGTTATGACAGCTGTTGAGTTGCCATCATGAATCAAATCGGTCATTGTCAGCTTCACAGGTGAAATATTTTTCAATTTGTTTTCATACACTGGTGTTCCTGGCAATATGCCACTATGGACTCTAAATACACTCTCAAATCTGCATCTAACCTCTGTCCATGGTTCTCCTTCTTTCTGAGTTGTCCTGGTAATTTCAGTATAATTTATCTTTGGTCCTAACACACCTTTTGCACGTGTAATCATAGCTTCCACTCTTGTTTTCAAGACTGGATCATCATGTGGCAATGGTACGCCATCCTGGTCTGCAGGATTCCAGTCTCCGCGTATCTGACTCCATTTTAGGGCCACATGCTTTCATCCACACCTGTTGGACTTCAGGTCCACTAAGGTGGTAAGAACTTCTAATGTTTTCTATATCCTGCATAAATCCCTCAATGTTGACATGTGGCGATGGTATCATGTCGACTGCTGCTTTGATATCATCAGCATTCCATGTTCGATATACGAGCATGGTTGATCGCTGTCCTGCTGTTCCTGCACGAGGATTTGGTACTTCTATCATAGGATAGGCACCTCCCTGGTCACTGTGTTCCACCATGGGAGGGGCTGTGGGCACTTTCGCTTGACTGTGTGTTTGTGGTTTTTCTGGTTTTTCTGGTTTTTCACTTTTTACCTTAGGTTTTACTGCTAAATCATACTGTGGTGGCGGTACATCGTCATCCTCTGGTAGAGGAGATAAAGGTGTTGTTGTCACCGACGATCCAGCCGGCGGTGGTTGCTGAGGTTGTTCTGGTTCTCTGTGCTGAATTATCACATCTTCTTCTGCCTTACCTACAGCTTTCTTTTTCCTTGCTTTCTCTAATTGTCGCTTCTCTGCTCCCTTCTGTCTGTTCTCTGCTTCCTCCTCCCAAAATGCCACTAAATCTGCCCCTACTTTCTGCATCTTTTCTCATCACCTTTATGTTTCTGTTCTAACTCCTTCTTTAGCTTCTGTATGCTGATCAGGTTCAGTCGTCCGTCAAAGTCATGTTTATTTATCCAGGTCTCCAATTTCTTTGTTGCTTTTGGATTTTTTGCTTCCATAAATTTCCAGTCGTCAGTTGATAAATTTTCCTTCTTTTTAGACGTCTTACCCCCCATTTTTATTATCCCTTGTTATAATTTGGACTTCAGACGGGGGCACACCTAGGGTGTTCTAAATCTGAAGTTTTCACACTTTCTTTGGACGTGACAATTAATTTGCCGTCGTGTGGTTGATTCCTTTCACCTCCCCGTAGGAAGCGGAATCACTTGCCTGCTGCTTCCACACGCACGGTTGTCACTAACGTTGTCCAAAGTATTACACTTTCACACAGTTATTTACACTTACACAAAACACTATTTACACATAGAAACACTTTTAATAATCGTACGCGTATTCTTATGCCAGGGGAGCTCGCCCTCCCGTGAAATTTAACTAATGTCCTGCATTAGGGGACTCCGCCGTCCCTGCCAAATTTAACTGCTTTTTTACAGTGCACCCGGGATTTCCTTTACGTATTAAAACAGAGGAGTCCGTATCCTCCTTCCGGAATTTAACTACGTGCGCCCCTCGCAACCGTAGAGGAGTCCGCCCTCCTTACAGAGTTTAACTGCTTTACATTAACAGACGATTCTGTATCATCGCTTACGGAGTTTAACTGTTTTATGTGATCACTTTTATCCCCTACCGGTACGCGTATATAAACAGAGGAGTCCGCACCCTCCTTACAGAGTTTAACTGCTTTGCATTAGCAGACGATTCTGTATCATCGCTTGCGGAATTTAACTGTTTATGTGATCTGATCACCACTCACTCAGTACTGTTTACAAAGAAATTTTTTACTCACTGACTCGACTTCCTGTCTGTCTTCTTCGGGAAAATCTCGTCAACCAGACGATGCCAACGGTGGTCGACAATTGCAGACACGATCAATCGATCGGACCTTGGCCAAGGATTTACGTCTGGACTTGGCGACCTCCGCTGGACACCTCCGGTGTTGTTGAGATCCCGGACTGAGCCCCCAGTCAATGTTGGGTATTTTCTCCTCCAAACATTCTTAAAACCTTTGATAAGACAAACAGAGTCAAGAAACACCAGTGAGACAGAAAGTCAAATTTTACGCGCGGAGTGCGGCCAGGCTGTACACCAAGGCTACACTAAAGTCTGGCCTGCGCTTCGCTCTTTTTATTAGTGAATCCCTCATCACATAAACAAAAACTTGTCCTAAGGGTGGGGGGAATGACGCAAGACAAGTTTCTTCCCGTAACATAAACACACACGTCAATAAGCGCAGCTGTAAGGACAAACAGTTTCTTTCTTTTACTCTTATCGTCGGAGGTCAGCACATCTCGTTCGTCTGTTGCAGTTATCAGCTGTTGTGCATCTGCCTGGAGTGTCCTGGTCTTCACACTAAGCATCACGTCATAACAGTCAAAACAACCTTCAGTTCTTTTACTCCCAGTTCAGCCTGACCCCAGCATGCTAAAACAAGGTTGAATAACACATACATTCTCGGGGTTAGGTGCAAACAGCACAACACCGTTTTCATAAGAAGACGAAGGTACAAATGTTTAACAGTGATAACATATATATATATATATATATAAAATCCTTAACAGTTGAAGTCAAGTGTGACGTTAGATTAGATTAGATAGCACACAAAGTATCAAAAGTGAAAAAAAGAAAAACAGTTTGCAAATATAAATACAAATATAAATACCAGACATACTGATCAGTACTGGTTTACTGGCTACGACTGTTCCTCTCCTTCCCGTCCTCTGTCTTCCTGTTACTCCTCCTCCCCCTGAGTGAGGAGTTGTACAGTCTGATGGCTTGAGGGACAAAGGAGTTTTTCAGTCTGTTGGTCCTGCACTTGGGAAGGAGCAGTCTGTGGCTGAAGAGGCTCCTCTGGTTGCTGATGACGGTGTGCAGAGGGTGACTGACATTGTCCATAATGTCCAGCAGTTTGTCAAGTGTTCTTTATTCTGCCACCATCACCAGAGAGTCCAGCTTCCTGCCAACCGCAAAGCCAGCCCACCTGATCAGTTTGTCCAACCTGGATATGTCCTTCTTGGATGTGCTGCCCCCTCAGCACACCATGGTGTAAAAGAGGATGCCGGCTACCACAGACTGGTAGAACATCCACACGAGTTTCCTGCAGATGATACACGACCGCAACCTCCTCAGAAAGTACAGCAATCCACAGCCTCCACCTCAGCTCTCTGGATCAGAACTGGTTGCGGACTTGGTCTGGACTTCCCACAGTCAGTGATGATATGGGATGCCACGTCATCTGCTGGTGTTGGTCCACCGTGTTTTAGCAAGTCTGAACTCATTGCAGTCACCTACCAGGATATTTTGGATCACTAAATATTTCCATCTGATGAAAAGCTTTATGGAGATGCTGACTTCCTTTTCCAGCGGAACTTGGCAAATGTCCACAGTGTCAAAACCACGATTAAATGGTTTGCTGACCATGGAATTAATGTACATTATTGGTTAGCCAATTTTTCTGACCTGAGCCCCACTGAGAATCTATGGAGTACTGTCAAGAGGAGGATGAGAGACACAAGACCCAACACTATACAAGGTCTGTTAGAAAACTATCTGACCTTTTTATTTTTTGCAAAAACTATATGGATTTGAATCATGTGTGCTTGCATCAGCCAAGCTTGAACCTTCGTGCGTATGCGTGAGTTTTTTCACGCCTGTCGGTTGCGTCATTCGCCTGTGAGCACACTTTGAGTGAGCAGTGGTCCACCCCCCTCGTCGGATTTTCATTGCGAGGAAAATGTCTGAACGATTTGGAGCTTTGCTGCATCAAATTTTTCCAGAAACTGTGAGAGACAGCCAGGTGGAAACCATTCGGAAGATTCAGACGGCTTTCAGGGACGATTCTATGGGGATCACACAGATTAAGGAGTGTTACAACCGGTTTAAAGACAGCGCACAATGGCGGACGGCGCGCCACGCTCCAAGCGACGATCGACAGGCTGAAATGACCAGATCATTTCCAAACTGAATGCTGTGTTGATCCGGGATGTCGTCTGACTACTACAGAAATGGCAGAAGAGGTGGACATAGCACTTTTTCGGCACATTCCACTGTTACAGGAGTTTTTGTCATGAAAAGACGTGCGGAGGAATTCGCGCGTGGGGACGGAGCCGCTAATGGTGCGGGACAAAAAGCAACACAATGATGAAGCCTCACAGGACATGTTGTGGCATGTCCAGCTCATCCACAATTGCTCGGATAATCACACGATTGAAAAGCCACCGAAAGCCATCTGAATCTTCCGAATGGTGCAAGAGCTGGGCATGTTACAACATGTCATGTGAGACCAACACGGATTTGTCCCGCGCTATTAGCGGCTCCATGGTGAATTCCTCTGCTCCTCTTTCCATGACAAAAACTCCTTTAACAGTGGAATGTGCCGAAAAAGTGGTATGTCCACCTCTTCTGCCATTTCTGTAGTAGTCAGACTGTTAAGGATTTTATATATATATATATATATATATATGTTATCACTGTTAAACATTTGTACCTTTGTCTTCTTTCTTATGAAAACGTTATTGTGCTGTTATGCACCTGTCTTAAAAGTAACCCTGAGAATGTATTTGTTATTCAACTCTGTTTTAGCATGCTGGGGTCAATCTGAACTGGGAATGAAGAGCTGGATGTACTTATTATTATTATACAACTTGTTTTTGTAGCCGCTAACGACTGGGAGTAAAAGAACTGAAGGTTGATTTGACTGTTGTGATGTGATGCTTAGTGTGAAGACCAGGACACTCCAGGCAGATGCACAACAGCTGATAACTGCAACAGACGAACGGGATGTGCTGACCTTCGACGATAAGAGTAAAAGAAAGAAACTGTTTTTCCTTACAGCTGCACTTATTGACGTATGTGTTTATGTTACGGGAAGAAACTTGTCTTGCGTCATCCTTCCCCCACCCTTAGGACAAGTTTTATGATGTAATGAGGGCTTCTCTAATAAAAAGAGCGGGAGCACAGGCCAGACTTTAGTGTAGCCTTGGTGTACAGCCTGGCCGCACTCCGCACGTGATTAATTTGACTTTCTGTCTCACTGGTGTTTCTTGACTCTGTTTGTCTTATCAAAGGTTTTAAGAATGTTTGGAGGAGAAAATACCCAACACAGACGATGTCCCGGATCAACACAGTGTTCAGTTTGGAAATGATCTGGTCGTTTCAGCCTGTCGATCGCCGCTCGGAGCGCGGCGCGCCCTCCGCCATTGTGCGCTGTCTCTAAACCGGCTGTAACACTCCTTAATCTGTGTGATCCCCATAGAATCGTCCCTGAAAGCCGTCTGAATCTTCCGAATGGTTTCCACCTGGCTGTCTCTCACAGTTTCTGGAAAAATTTGATGCAGCAAAGCTCCAAATCGTTCAGCAATGAAAATCCGACAAGGAGGGTGGACCACTGCTCACTCAAAGCATGCTCACAGGCGAATGACGCAACCGACAGGCGTGAAAAAATTCATGCATGCGCACGAAGGTTCAAGCTTGGCTGATGCAAGCGCACATGATTCACATCCACATAGTTTTTACAAAAAATAAAAAGGTCGGATAGTTTTCTAACAGACCTCATATACAAGCAGAAGACCACTATCCAAGTAACCTGGGCTTCCAGAACACCTCAGCAGTCTCACTGCCGATCGCCTCCATACCACACTGCACTGATGCAGTAATCCATGCAAAAGGAACCTCATCCAATTACTGGATGAATAAATTAACACACCTTTGATAATTTCTGAACTATAAACCCTTTTTTTTTTTTAACTGACGTGATGAAATATTCTAATATTTTGAGATTTGACATTTTCTGTTTTTTTGGAGCTGCAGGCAATAATTACTCACTCGCTCATCTTCAACCACTTCACCGGGAAAAGGATGCAGGGGCATCAGCTCCAGCAGGGGACCCCAAACTTCCCTTTACCCAGCCCACATTAACCACCTCTGTCTGAGGGATATGAGGCGTTCCCAGGCCAGAGTGGAGATATAATCTCTACACCTTGTCCTAGGTCTTCCCCGGGGTCTCCTCCCAGATTGGCATGCCTGAACACCTCCCTAGGAAGGTACACAGGCAGTAATTACCAAACATTAAATAAAAAAGTTCAAAATTTATGTGTAATAGGTGTTAAATATATAAAATATTCACTTTCTGAAATAACTGACAAAAGTACTGAACTTTTTTTTATTTAAATTTTTTGAGATGTTCCTGTTATATACCACGACTGGATGTCTTCGGTCCTAGGTCTCTTTTCACAGGATAGTTGCAAAAAGATATTGAATCATCTTGCTCCTAATCCAGTCCTGCCATAATAAAATGTATCATTCCTGAATCGTAACAAATTTATTTCAATCCATTATATAACGGCTATGTGGATCCTTGTTATTTGATTGGTGCTTTGTATGTCATAGGGCATGGAATATTTGTTCCATTTGTGTTGCATTGCATTTAGAGTGCAATTTGGTTCTATTTAGTGTGCAAATTTGGTTCCATACGTTTGGTACCATTGCACTCTGCGCACACACACGCACACACACACACTCGCATGGACATATACACATGCGTGCACACACACAAACACAATGCACGTGTGCGCACACACACACACAAAACAAATCCACTGTGCTGTAATGCGTCTGGAGCCATGAAGAGATGTTAGGAGGAAGTTAAAATGAAAAGCTGGACTAATTTCTGATGTAATTTTTTTTTTTTTTTTTTTGCTGCAGTAAGGAAGTAGTCTTTTTTTTGGAAGTAGTGTACTCCTATTTAGATAGATAGATAGATAGATAGATAGATTTTATTATCATTGTCATTACAACAATGAGATGTCTGCACTCTCATTCCACATACAACAGCAACTAATCTACAATTATTACTTGTTTACCGTAATAATGGCACACATCAGAATTAGGACAACACATATACATTTGACATTGTTTATGTGCATGTTATGTGTCGGACGCAGCTCGGAGAACCGACCAGCGTTTGAAGGACCCAGTATGAAATAAGCAGAGCACGGTACAAAGGCTAACTGAATTTAATACATAACAGTGAAAATGTAATAACAGAAAGGTGCGGCCTGGCGTGGTGCGCTCCCAGCAGCGCTAACGGTCCGGAGCCAGAAGCTGTTTCGGACCCAAGGACCCCGCCGACACCCCCCAGGTGGCCGCAACAACCGAGTCTGTGAAAGAAGGAACCATTATGTGAGTCCACACTCTACACACAGAACACTTAAAAGTGTACAAACAGCAAACACTTCCTGGCTTGATTACTGATCAGCTTCCCAACCTGCAGGCATGGAACATCCCGTTCACAAAACTCCACCGCAGTGGAAGCTGATACATGACTAACATACAGCTCAATACAATAAGGTGTGAGGGACATCACATTTACTGACTGTATAACTGTTAGTCACAAAATCCAACGTACCTCAGGAAGTGTGCTGACGAGCGTGAGACCTCACCCCCTCCTCTTTCACAGACCGTGCATCAAACCTGGACATTCTCAGCGTCCGCTGCTGATGAGATGGCTCCCAAGACGACGATCTCACCCGTCTGGTCACAAGGTCGAGTCTCTGGCAAACACACACTGTGCACTCCAGTCTCAAATGCCAACATGCTCCAATCCATCCAGATGCACCTCAGCTGTGAGTCCTGACGAGTCGCAGGTGATCAGGGTGAGGTCCTGACAGCCTCAGCAACACAGCCACTCAGTCCCAAATGCACGCCACCTGGGAGGAAAACAAAAAGACAAACAAACCGGCAGCCAGGCCCCCCCAGCCATATAACAGTGCACGAAACTTGAAACAGTCCATTTCCCAATTGAGGCAATGTGAGTGTGTTTGTAGCCGCTGCAACTGTCAAGTCGCGCCGCCAGGCCAGCTTGAGAGGACGAGGCCTGCCGCAGGAAGATGCGACCACCCTCGTCGGAGTCCCAAACTTGCATTTAAAGATTGTGTTGGACTTTAGCAGCAGTGAAACACCAAAATGTCAGTCCCTTTTCTGTTGTTTATAAATTTATAAAATATCAAATGACAATGATGTTATATAACACAAATAATGAATGTTTTTACATTCTTTTAATGGAACGAATATTTAATTCAGTAAAAGCTAGAACATCACCTTGTTGAATGGTATGTTCCAGCTTTCACCTCATGAAATATTCGTACCATTGAACTGATAAACATTCATTATTTGTTTAATATTTAATAAGGTAGAGATGCTCACCCCTAATATCCAGGGTAGGGTTCACATTAACTACTTGGTTAATTCATGTTTATGGGTATCCTAACAATGTTACAATTAAATCCAAATGGAAGGGAAAAGACTGTATGTGCTTTTTGGTAGAATGTCACAGTGGCATAGAAAACTCCATGTCAGTGCGTCATGCATAGCTCCAATGACTGACCATGTGATACAACACTTCATCACCACCAACATGTGCACCTCACCTACAGCATCACGTCTGTCCTGCCAGCGGAGTCCTATACAGAAGCTTTAAAGTCAGACGTTCTTTTAAATAAAGCATGCAAATACAATAGGAGCATTGCCAGTGCCCCTGAATACAGGGTAATACTGAGTTCCATGCAATATGTAAAATTGTCAGTTTTGTTTTTGTAAGGCATAATAACAGTACCATGTGCCAACTGCTGTGACAATATTTCAGAAACAAATAATGCAGCTGCCAGTTAACAGATGATGAACACACACAAAAGTGAACTGCCCTTTGAGGAACAAACACATTTTTTAAACATTGTTGTGTATTTTTCTGACGCATGATTTGGCATGCGTATAAACAGGTGGTCAATTGAAGCTTTGCCAACAGCAACAATATGTTCTGCTTAAAAAAAAAAACTAACAAAACATGTCACCTCCCCTGCCCCCCCCCCCAAAAAAAGTCACAGTTTGTGATTACAAAGCTAAAAAAAACAAAAAAACAAATCAGTCTTCTTATTGAGACAACCACACATCATAACAAGCTTTTTGCTACATCCTTTGCGAAAGTAATATGATGCAAAACAAAGAGCCACAAATCACTCTTGTAACTTGTCCATTTCACTGATGCACACTCGATTGAACTCAAAGGGGGAAAAAAAATAAATTCAAAACACATTGTTGTGCTGATAATTGAACATGGCACAGCTCTAAATTGCATCTCAGGCTGATGGATTGCCCAGTGGCTGTGTGAGAGAAAATAGTGGATTTTTTTTTTTTTTTTTTGGTTGTTTGTTTGAAAGACAAATGACTCAAGCATTCAATCTATATAAAGTTATTATTATTGCAAGTGCCATATTGTAAGAGCAGCTCACAGGGAGGAAGGTAAATCAAGTGTTTGATTGCAACATTTGCTGTGAGCTGTGATAATTGCCAAAGAATGGCAAATGGAGGATTTGATCACAGAATGGCTCTCCAGATGTCCTCCGCCTACTGATAAGCTTGGTCTTTTAACAGACACCTGGTGATGAAGTGGACGGATGAGCACACCCCTGACCAGGTTATTCTCTGCAGGGTTTGTTTATCATGGCCAGATTGTACTACGAGGCCAATGCTGAGTCAGAGAACCCCTGAGCAAGAAAAGACAACAATTAAAAAGTCAAAACATTGTTTATTTTCAGGGGATGCAGTTAACACAGAGAAACACATGAGGAGATTAGCCTGTTCACAAAAGCAGTCCATGTGGGAACAGTCTGGTGGCTTTGTCAATAACCCAGGTGAAAGGTCAGTGGACAGGAAGGCAAACCACAGGGCAACAGTGTCCAAAAGGGCAGCAGTAAACGCAGAGTCCAGAGAAACAGATGAAACAGGAAGCAGCAGGCAAGGTTACAAAACCACAGGGAAACAGCCAAGGGCGTAGGTTTGGTCTCAGCTTTGGTAGGGACAATACCACCCCCCCGCCCCCCTGCCCACCACCACCACCCCCTAACCCACTCATACCATTAGACGCACAAGTACAGCATAATACATAACATATGACAACATAATGCTGAATAACACTTTATTTACATTATTAAGTGTGTAGGCAAACAAACAAATAGCTTAAATAACAAAATTGCACCCAAAATCACAAATCTATTCTATAGGCCTACACCTGAGAGAACAAGACAACAAAAAAAATACTTGTGGAGCTAACAAAAAAAAAAAAAGTTTTTGCAACCAAGATGTATAATCTATTCTCTTCATCAATAATGCAGTTGTAGGTATCTGGCAACATAATTTGGCAAAAAAAAAAAAAAAAAGGGCTTTACAATGATATATGGTGTATTACGGTAAACGTAAGCCTGTGATGTCATAACGCAGAGGAAAAACACGGAAGTTTCACACTAGTGCGCCGCTGATTCTCATGACCGTAAGTTCTCATGTAAGCCCTCACTCTGAAAAATTTCAACACTGACAGCAAGCCAAGAACCCGTGCTCTCCAACAGTATGCTATATGTTGCATATATTACGGTAAAGTGCGTTCGGTGACTTTTGAAACGAGGGAAAAGTATGAAAAAGAGCGCAAAAGTGACAGAGAAGTACAGAGACAGACAGCAAACATAAATGTAGTAATTTTTGAGGAAAAGGCAGGATGTTAGTGTCATTTGTGAAGGTGTGTAGTTTATTTTAAGTGTGGCGCACAGCATTGCCTCCCTTCTTGTTTTTCTGCACCGGAGCAGTGTTGCGAGATATGAAATATGACACTATCGTACCAAAACCTCAAAATTATCGTATTTTGGGAGAAATTATCGTACACAAACAAAACGCATAGAAAAAATGTTGACACCTCCATAAGTAACTTGAACTTTTTTTTATTTTTCTTGTATATCTCCTTGCTCTTGTGTTTTGTTCGTTTGTTATTGCATTTGTTGAAATAAAGTTTCGAAAAAAAAAGATGTTGGTTGGGGAATCTTCCTGTCATGGCAGAGATTGGATGGGAACTCATTACTTTGTATGGGGGCGGGCTTTCAAATCACTGTCCCGGTCGCCCAAAGCCAGCAGCAGCCCTGTGTGTGTTGTGTCTTTGATGCCGCTTGAGTGCAACGCCTGCAAAATGATTCTTGGGTGTCAGAGAGAGATGCGTGTTTGGGCAACCAACTGAAATTATCGTACATATTGGATTTTTTCCCATTACTGATCGTAGATCGTACAGAGGGCAAAACTATCATACAAATACGATAATTATCGTACATCTGGCAACACTGCACCGGAGCCACCCATCCTCTCTGCTCCGGGACCTCCCACTTTACAAATGAAGCACTGCCTGCCACGAGATGCGCTTTAATTACGTCCATGTGAGAAGAACGTGAGCTAATGAAACTGCAGCATGGGTAACCCTGTCACTCTGGCACGTCGAAAACACAAAACGTGACGACTAAAATTATAGTATCGAGTTTGCAAAAAAATAGTGAATATTGGTAGGGACTATTTTGCCATCCCAAAATTTTGGTTGTGACTTGTCCCTATGGTCCATATGCAAACCTACGCCGCTGGAAACAGCACAGGTCAATAACTGGAGAACACAGATATGAGAGAAGCATGGATGCTAGACAATCTGGCACTGGAATGATGGGCTGTGGATGGTTAAATTGCGTGTGAAACAATCAATGAGGAAGCCAAAGTGCATGTGAAACCATGCAGCAGATGTCAAAGTAAAAACATGACAACTAAGTAACATATAGTCCATGGACCAAGCAGGTTTTTGGTACCACTTAAGGGGAAGAAACGACACTTAGAATCCAGCCTCAGTGTATCATGGCCTACACAGAAATGTATGATAGCCATCCCAGGGTGGTAGCTGTAGCCAGGTAGAGGTCAGTGAAGAATTACACAGAGGTCAAACTTTAAAAATCAGTTGTCCTGTCCGCTTTGCAGAACAACAGCCCCAAAGCATGATGTTTCCACCCCCATGCTTCATAGTAGATATCGTGTTCTTGGAATGCAACTCAACATTCTTCTTCCTCCAAACATGACGAGTTGAGTTTTACCAAAAAGTTCTATTTTGGTTTCATCTGACCACGTGATATTCTTCCAATCCTCTTCTGGATCATACATATGCTCTCTGGCAAACTTCAGATCGGCCTTGACATGTACTGGCTTAAGGAGGGGACACGCCTGGCACTGCAGGATTTGAGTCCCTCTGTCCGTAGTGTGTAGCCTTTGTTACTTTGGTCCCAGCTCTCTGCAGGTCATTCATCAGGTCCCTCCGTGTAGTTCTGGGATTTTTGTTCACCATTCTCATGATCATTTTGACCCCACGGGATGACATCTTGCGTGGAGCCCCAGATCGAGGGAGATTATCAATGGATTTGTATGTCTTCCATTTTCTTACCATTGACCCCACAGTTGATGTATTCACACCAACCTGCTTGACTATTGTAGACTCACTCATCCCAGCCTGGTGCAGGTCTACAATGTTCTTCCTGGTGTCCTTTGACAGCTCTTTGGTCTTGGCCATGGTTGAGTTGGAGTCTGACTGTTTGAGGCTGTGGACAGGTGTCTTTTATACAGATACCGAGTTCCAACAGATGCCACTAATACAGGTAACAGGTGGAGGACAGAAGAGCTTCTTAAAGAAGTTACAGGTCTATGAGAGCCAGAAATCTTGCTTGTTTGTGGGTGACCAAATACTTATTTTTCTCTATAATGTACAAATAAATTCTTTAAAAATCCTACAATGTGATTTCCTGGATTTTTTTCTCATGTTGAACGATTCCAAATGAGAAATACATCAATCAATCAATCAACTTTTTTCTTATATAGCGCCAAATCACAACAAACAGTTGCCCCAAGGCGCTCCATATTGTAAGGCAAGGCCATACAATAATTATGAAAAACCCCAACGGTCAAATCGACCCCCTATGAGCAAGCACTTGGCAACAGTGGGAAGGAAAAACTCCTTTTTAACAGGAAGAAACCTCCAGCAGAACCAGGCTCAGGGAGGGGCAGTCTTCTGCTGAGACTGGTTGGGGCTGAGGGAAAAAACCAGGAAAAAGACATGCCGTGAAGGGGGGCAGAGATCGATCACTAATGATTAAATGCAGAGTGATGCATACGGAGCAAAAAGAGAAAGAAACAGTGCATCATGGGAACCCGCCCACAATCTACGTCTAAAGCAGCATAGCAGCATAACCAAGGGATGGTCCAGGGTCACCCGATCCAGCCCTAACTATAAGCCTTAGCGAAAAGGAAAGTTTTAAGCCTAATCTTAAAAGTAGAGAGGGTATCTGTCTCCCTGATCTGAATTGGGAGCTGGTTCCACAGGAGAGGAGCCTGAAAGCTGAAGGCTCTGCCTCCCATTCTACTCTTACAAACCCTAGGAACTACAAGTAAGCCCGCAGTCTGAGAGCGAAGCGCTCTAATGGGGTAATATGGTACTACGAGGTCCCTAAGATAAGATGGGACCTGATTATTCAAAACCTTATAAGTAAGAAGAAGAATTTTAAATTCTATTCTAGAATTAACAGGAAGCCAATGAAGAGAGGCCAACACGGGTGAGATATGCTCTCTCCTGCTAGTCCCCGTCAGTACTCTAGCTGCAGCATTCTGAACCAACTGAAGGCTTTTTAGGGAACTTTTAGGACAACCTGATAATAATGAATTACAATAGTCCAGCCTAGAGGAAATAAATGCATGAATTAGTTTTTTCAGCATCACTCTGAGACAAGACCTTTCTGATTTTAGAGATATTGCGTAAATGCAAAAAGGCAGTCCTACATATTTGTTTAATATGCGCTTTGAATGACATATCCTGATCAAAAATGACTCCAAGATTTCTCACAGTATTACTAGAGATCAGGGAAATGCCATCCAGAGTAACGATCTGGTTAGACACCATGCTTCTAAGATTTGTGGGGCCAAGTACAATAACTTCAGTTTTATCTGAGTTTAAAAGCAGGAAATTAGAGGTCATCCATGTCTTTATGTCTGTAAGACAATCCTGCAGTTTAGCTAATTGGTGTGTATCCTCTGGCTTCATGGATAGATAAAGCTGGGTATCATCTGCGTAACAATGAAAATTTAAGCAATACCGTCTAATAATACTGCCTAAGGGAAGCATGTATAAAGTGAATAAAATTGGTCCTAGCACAGAACCTTGTGGAACTCCATAATTAACTTTAGTCTGTGAAGAAGATTCCTCATTTACATGAACAAACTGTAATCTATTAGACAAATATGATTCAAACCACCGCAGCGCAGTGCCTTTAATACCTATGACATGCTCTAATCTCTGTAATAAAATTTTATGGTCAACAGTATCAAAAGCAGCACTGAGGTCCAACAGAACAAGCACAGAGATAAGTCCACTGTCCGAAGCCATAAGAAGATCATTTGTAACCTTCACTAATGCTGTTTCTGTACTATGATGAATTCTAAAACCTGACTGAAACTCTTCAAATAGACCATTCCTCTGCAGGTGATCAGTTAGCTGTTTTACAACTACCCTCTCAAGAATCTTTGAGAGAAAAGGAAGGTTGGAAATTGGCCTATAATTAGCTAAGATAGCTGGGTCAAGTGATGGCTTTTTAAGTAATGGTTTAATTACTGCCACCTTAAAGGCCTGTGGTACATAACCAACTAACAAAGATAGATTGATCATATTTAAGACTGAAGCATTAAATAATGGTAGGACTTCCTTGAGCAGCCTGGCAGGAATGGGGTCCAATAAACATGCCGATGGTTTGGACGAAGCAACCAATGAAAATAACTCAGACAGAACAACCGGAGAGAAAGAGTCTAACCAAATACCGGCATCACTGAAAGCAGCCAAAGATAACGATACATCTTTGGGATGGTTATGAGTAATTTTTTCTCTAATACTCAAAATTTTGTTAGCAAAGAAAGTCATGAAGTCATTACTAGTTAAAGTTAATGGAATACTCAGCTCAATAGAGCTCTGACTCTTTGTCAGCCTAGCTACAGTGCTGAAAAGAAACCTGAGGTTATTCTTATTTTCTTCAATTAGTGATGAGTAGAAAGATGTCCTAGCTTTACGGAGGGCTTTTTTATAGAGCAACAACTCTTTTTCCAGGCTAAGTGAAGATCTTCTAAATTAGTGAGACGCCATTTCCTCTCCAACTTACGGGTTATCTGCTTTAAGCTACGAGTTTGTGAGTTATACCACGGAGTCAGACACTTCTGATTTAAAGCTCTCTTTTTCAGAGGAGCTACAGCATCCAAAGTTGTCTTCAAAGAGGATGTAAAACTATTGACGAAATACTCTAACTCCCTTACAGAGTTTAGGTAGCTACTCTGCTCTGTGTTGGTATATGACATTAGAGAACATATCGAAGGAATCATATCCTTAAACCTAGTTACAGTGCTTTCTGAAAGACTTCTAGTGTAATGAAACTTATTCCCCACTGCAGGGTAGTCCATCAGGGTAAATGTAAATGTTATTAAAAAATGATCAGACAGAAGGGAGTTTTCAGGGAATACTGTTAAGTCTTCTATTTCCATACCATAAGTCAGAACAAGATCTAAGATATGATTAAAGTGGTGGGTGGACTCATTTACTTTTTGAGCAAAGCCGATAGAGTTTAATAATAGATTAAATGCAGTGTTGAGGCTGTCATTCTCAGCATCTGTGTGGATATTAAAATCGCCCACTATAATTATCTTATCTGAGCTAAGCACTAAGTCAGACAAAAGGTCAGAAAATTCACAGAGAAACTCACAGTAACGACCAGGTGGACGATAGATAATAACAAATAAAACTGGTTTTTGGGACTTCCAATTTGGATGGACAAGACTAAGAGACAAGCTTTCAAATGAATTAAAGCTCTGTCTAGGTTTTTGATTAATTAATAAGCTGGAATGGAAGATTGCTGCTAATCCTCCGCCACGGCCCGTGCTACGAGCATTCTGACAGTTAGTGTGACTCGGGGGTGTTGACTCATTTAAACTAATATATTCATCCTGCTGTAACCAGGTTTCTGTTAGGCAGAATAAATCAATACGTTGATCAATTATTATATCATTTACCAACAGGGACTTAGAAGAGAGAGACCTAATGTTTAATAGACCACATTTAACTGTTTTAGTCTGTGGTGCAATTGAAGGTACTATATTATTTTTTCTTTTTGAATTTTTATGCTTAAATAGATTTTTGCTGGTTATTGGTGGTCTAGGAGCAGGCACCGTCTCTACGGGGATGGGGCAACGAGGGGATGGCAGGGGGAGAGAAGCTGCAGAGAGGTGTATAAGACCACAGCTCTGCCTCCTGGTCCCAACGCTGGACAGTCACAGTTTGGAGGATCCAAGAAAATTGGCCAGATTTCTAGAAATGAGAGCTGCTCCATCTAAAGTGGGATGGATGCCGTCTCTCCTAACAAGACCAGGTTTTCCCCAGAAGCTTTGCCAATTATCAATGAAGCCCACCTCATTTTTTGGACACCACTCAGACAGCCAGCAATTCAAGGAGAACATGCGGCTAAACATGTCACTCCCGGTCTGATTGGGGAGGGGCCCAGAGAAAACAACAGAGTCCGACATTGTTTTTGCAAAGTTACACACCGATTTAATGTTAATTTTAGTGACCTCCGATTGGCGTAACCGAGTGTCATTACTGCCGACGTGAATTACAATCTTACCAAATTTACGCTTAGCCTTAGCCAGCAATTTCAAATGTCCTTCAATGTCGCCTGCTCTGGCCCCCGGAAGACAATTGACAATGGTTGCTGGTGTCGCTAACTTCACATTTCTCAAAACAGAGTCGCCAATAACCAGAGTTTGATCCTCGGCGAGTGTATCGTCGAGTGGGGAAAAACGGTTAGAGATGTGAACGGGTTGACGGTGTACACGGGGCTTCTGTTTAGGGCTACGCTTCCTCCTCACAGTCACCCAGTCAGCCTGCTTTCCCGACTGCCCGGGATCTGCCAGAGGGGAACTAGCGGCGGCTAAGCTACCTTGGTCCGCACCGACTACAGGGGCCTGGCTAGCTGTAGAATTTTCCACGGTGCGGAGCCGAGTCTCCAATTCGCCCAGCCTGGCCTCCAAAGCTACGAATAAGCTGCACTTATTACAAGTACCGTTACTGCTAAAGGAGGCCGAGGAATAACTAAACATTTCACACCCAGAGCAGAAAAGTACGGGAGAGACAGGAGAAGCCGCCATGCTAAATCGGCTAAGAGCTAGTAGCTACGCAACCTAGCGGATTCCTAAAAACACACAAAGTGAATAATGTGTAAATAATTTAAAGGTGATTCAGCAGAAGGAGTGCCCCAAGCAATCAAATACATGAAATAGCCCCTGCAAGTGACAGCACACATTTAAACAGGTTGTCAGGATTTGATCCTGCTCAGGTCTTGACCTTTTATTTTTCATCAGCCTTGCTCTAAACGAGTGGAAGAGTACTCTCTTACTGCCTCTACTGGTGGTTGGCTCTCACTGCGGTATTGTATCACATCCTGTTCCGGAGCACAGCGGTGTTTTGCTGTATCTGTTAGGTGTTTAATATGCGCAGTTAGATTGATCTAGTTACCTAGATAACGATTTGTTTCACAGTGTAATCTTCACGTGCCTTAACTAAAGCACTCCCTCTGCTGAATCACCTCTAAATTATTTACACATTATTCACTTTGTGTGTTTTTAGGAATCCGCTAGCTTAGCGCAGCTACTAGCTCTTAGCCGGTTTAGCACGGCGGCTTCTCCTGTCTCTCCCGCACTTTTCTGCTCTGGGTGTGAAATGTTTAGTTATTCCTCAGCCTCCTTTAGCAGTAATGGTACTTGTAATAAGTGTAGCTTATTCGTAGCTTTGGAGGCCAGGCTGGGCGAATTGGAGACTCGGCTCCGCACCTTGGAAAATCCTACAGCTAGCCAGGCCCCTATAGTCAGTGCGGACCAAGGTAGCTTAGCCGCCGTTAGTTCCCCTCCAGCAGATCCCGAGCAGCCGGGAAAGCAGGCCGACTGGGTGACTGTGAGGAGGAAGCGTAGTCCTAAACAGAAGCCCCATGAACACCGCCAACCCGTTCACATCTCTAACCGTTTTTCCCCACTCGGCGACACACCCGCCAAGGAACAAACTCTGGTTATTGGCGACGAGCAGGCGACATTGAAGGAAATTTGAAACTGCTGGCTAAGGCTAAGCGTAAATTTGGTAAGATTGTAATTCACGTCGGCAGTAATGACACCCGGTTACGGCAATCAGAGGTCACTAAAATTAATATTGAATCGGTGTGTAACTTTGCAAAAACAATGTCGGACTCTGTAGTTTTCTCTGGGCCCCTCCCCAATCGGACTGGGAGTGACATGTTTAGCCGCATGTTCTCCTTGAATTGCTGGCTGTCTGAGTGGTGTCCAAAAAATGAGGTGGGCTTCATAGATAATTGGCAAAGCTTCTGGGGAAAACCTGGTCTTGTTAGGAGAGACGGGATCCATCCCACTTTGGATGGAGCAGCTCTCATTTCTAGAAATCTGGCCAGTTTTCGTAAATCCTCCAAACCGGGACTATCCAGGGTTGGGACGAGGAAGCAGAGAAGCAGAGTTGTAGTCTTACACACGTCTCTGCAGCTTCTCTCCCCCTGCCATCCCCTCATTACCCCATCCCCGTAGAGACGGTGCCTGCTCCCAGACCACCAATAACCAGCAAAAATCTATTTAAGCATAAAAATTCAAAAAGAAAAAATAATATAGCACCTTCAACTGCACCACAGACTAAAACAGTTAAATGTGGTCTATTAAACATTAGATCTCTCTCTTCTAAGTCCCTGTTAGTAAATGATATAATAATTGATCAACATATTGATTTATTCTGCCTTACAGAAACCTGGTTACAGCAGGATGAATATGTTAGTTTAAATAAGTCAACACCCCCGAGTCACACTAACTGCCAGAACGCTCGTAGCACGGGCCGAAGCGGAGGATTAGCAGCAATCTTCCACTCCAGCTTATTAATTAATCAAAAACCCAGACAGAGCTTTAATTCATTTGAAAGCTTGACTCTTAGTCTTGTCCATCCAAATTGGAAGTCCCAAAAAACAGTTTTATTTGTTGTTATCTATCGTCCACCTGGTCGTTACTGTGAGTTTCTCTGTGAATTTTCGGACCTCTTGTCTGACTTAGTGCTTAGCTCAGATAAGATAATTATAGTGGGCGATTTTAACATCCACACAGATGATGAGAATGACAGCCTCAACACTGCATTTAATCTATTGTTAGACTCGATTGGCTTTGCTCAAAATGTAAATGAGTCCACCCACCACTTTAATCATACCTTAGATCTTGTTCTGACTTATGGTATGGAAATTGAAGACTTAACAGTATTCCCTGAAAACCCCCTTCTGTCTGATCATTTCTTAATAACATTTTCATTTACTCTGATGGACTACCCAGCAGTGGGGAATAAGTTTCATTACAGTAGAAGTCTTTCAGAAAGCGCTGTAACTAGGTTTAAGGATATGATTCCTTCTTTATGTTCTCCAATGCCATATACCAACACAGGGCAGAGTAGCTACCTAAACTCTGTGAGTTAGATAGATTATCTCGTCAATAGTTTTATATCCTCATTGAGGACAACTTTGGATGCTGTAGCTCCTCTGAAAAAGAGAGCCTTAAATCAGAAGTGCCTGAGTCCGTGGTATAACTCACAAACTCGCACCTTAAAGCAGATAACCCGTAAATTGGAGAGGAAATGGCGTCTCACTAATTTAGAAGATCTTCACTTAGCCTGGAAAAAGAGTCTGTTGCTCTATAAAAAAGCCCTCCGTAAAGCTAGGACATCTTACTACTCATCACTAATTGAAGAAAATAAGAACAACCCCAGGTTTCTTTTCAGCACTGTAGCCAGGCTGACAAAGAGTCAGAGCTCTATTGAGCCGAGTATCCCTTTAACTTTAACTAGTAATGACTTCAGGACTTTCTTTGCTAATAAAACTTTAACTATTAGAGAAAAAAATTACTCATAAGCATCCCAAAGACATATCGCTATCTTTGGCTGCTTTCAGTGATGCCGGTATTTGGTTAGACTCTTTCTCTCCGATTGTTCTGTCTGTTATTTTCATTAGTTACTTCCTCCAAACCATCAACATGTCTATTAGACCCCATTCCTACCAGGCTGCTCAAGGAAGCCCTACCATTAATTAATGCTTCGATCTTAAATATGATCAATCTATCTTTATTAGATGGCTATGTACCACAGGCTTTTAAGGTGGCAGTAATTAAACAATTACTTAAAAAGCCATCACTTGACCCAGCTATCTTAGCTAATTATAGGCCAATCTCCAACCTTCCTTTTCTCTCAAAAATTCTTGAAAGGGTAGTTGTAAAATAGCTAACTGATCATCTGCAGAGGAATGGTCTATTTGAAGAGTTTCAGTCAGGTTTCAGAATTCATCATAGTACAGAAACAGCATTAGTGAAGGTTACAAATGATCTTCTTATGGCCTCAGACAGTGGACTCATCTCTGTGCTTGTTCTGTTAGAACTCAGTGCTGCTTTTGATACTGTTGACCATAAAATTTTATTACAGAGATTAGAGCATGCAATAGGTATTAAAGGCACTGCGCTGCTGTGGTTTGAATCATATTTATCTAATAGATTACAATTTGTTCATGTAAATGAGAAATCTTCTTCACAGACTAAGATTAATTATGGAGTTCCACAAGGTTCTGTGCTAGAACCAATTTTATTCACTTTATACATGCTTCCCTTAGGCAGTATTATTAGACGGTATTGTTTAAATTTTCATTGTTACGCAGATGATACCCAGCTTTATCTATCCATGAAGCTAGAGGACACACACCAATTAGCTAAACTGCAGGATTGTCTTACAGACATAAAGACACGGATGACCTCTAATTTCCTGCTTTTAAACTCAGATAAAACTGAAGTTATTGTACTTGGCCCCACAAATCTTAGAAACATGGTGTCTAACCAGATCCTTACTCTGGATGGCATTACCCTGACCTCTAGTAATACTGTGAGAAATCCTGGAGTCATTTTTGATCAGGATATGTCATTCAATGCACATATTAAACAAATATGTAGGACTGCTTTTTTGCATTTGCGCAATATCTCTAAAATTAGAAAGGTCTTGTCTCAGAGTGATTGTTGGGAAAGTGTAGTGACACGGACCCACAACAGGGGGCGTAAATGAAACGGACAATGAAAGAGTCGAATATGAACACTTTTACTGTTGTGAATGAGCACAACCACAATACAGAGGAATGTGTAATTTTGCAAACAGTCAATCACAAGGGTGACGTGTGGGCAGGCTCGAGGATAGAAGATGTCTGTCCTGAGAAGAACCGGAACCACACGGTTTCCTCCGCCACCGAACCCGGAGAATACTGGAGCCGCCAAGTCCCGAGTCCCCAGGTGGCCACCGTCTCCGAATGTCGGATCTGGTACTGCTGGCAAGGAGCAGAAACAATAAGATGTGGGTGTGTGCACACCCAGTAACAACAATGGTGGAGATTCCACCTCCACCTCTCATCCACACTTGTGCAGCTCCTGTCACACAGCACTTATCTGGTGGGGTGTAAAGCGAAGCTGTCGCCGGTCACGCCAATCTCCAGATAATGCACTCCACAGGAAAAACAGCTGCAAAAATGAGTTTACTAAACACAGTTAGTTATACAGCTGAGATTATTACCTTCACAGGTCGATGATATCTCGGCAATGAGGTGGAGATGATGTCCGGGTTTTATGGGGTGAGATGATGTAGTGTAGATGGGTGACAGCTGTCAAGAGATAATGAGTGACAGCTGTCACCCCCGGCTGTGTCCGTGGCGGCAGCGCCCTCTCGTGCCTGAAGCCCGCACTTCAGGCAGGGCGCCCTCTGGTGGTGGGCCAGCAGTACCTCCTCTTCTGACGGCCCACACAACAGTGATGCTGAAAAACTAATTCTTGCATTTATTTCCTCTAGGCTGGACTATTGTAATTCATTATTATCAGGTTGTCCTAAAAGTTCCCTGAAAAGCCTTCAGTTAATTCAAAATGCTAGAGTACTGACAGGGAATAGAAGGAGAGTGCATATCTCACCCATATTGGCCTCTCTTTGTTGGCTTCCTGTTAATTCTAGAATAGAATTTAAAATTCTTCTTCTTACTTATAAGGTTTTGAATAATCAGGTCCCATCTTATCTTAGGGACCTCATAGTACCATATCACCCCAATAGAGCGCTTCACTCTCATACTGCAGGCTTACTTGTAGTTCCTAGGGTTTGTAAGAGTAGAATGGGAGGCAGAGCCTTCAGCTTTCAGGCTCCTCTCCTCTGGAACCAGCTCCCAATTCGGATCAGTGAGACAGACACCCTCTCTACTTTTAAGATTAGGCTTAAAACTTTCCTTTTTGCTAAAGCTTATAGTTAGGGCTGGATCAGGTGACCCTGAACCATCCCTTAGTTATGCTACTATAGACAGACTGCTGGGGGGTTCCCATGATGCACTGAGTGTTTCTTTCTCTTTTTGCTCTGTATGCACCACTCTGCATTTAATCATTAGTGATTGATCTGTGCTCCCCTCCACAGCATGTCTTTATCCTGGTTCTCTCTCTCAGCCCCACAACCAGTCCCAGCAGAAGACTGCCCCTCCCTGAGCCTGGTTCTGCTGGAGGTTTCTTCCTGTTAAAAGGGAGTTTTTCCTTCCCACTGTCGCCAAGTGCTTACTCACAGGGGGTCGTTTTGACCGTTGGGGTTTTTCCGTAATTATTGTATGGCTTGCCTTACAATATAAAGCGCCTTGGGGCAACTGTTTGTTGTGATTTGGCGCTATATAAATAAAATTGATTTGATTTGATTTGATTTGTTGTATTGATATCTTTTACTTGGTTTTTGATCATCTGTTTATTTTGCTTTTTTCACAACTTGTTTCTGTTCTTGACACATCAGCCACACGTTCCGTGCCATTCTTGTTTTGTTTGTCTTTAATCCACTGTCTTTGATTTTGTTCATGATTGCTTTGGTCACAGTTTTTATTTGGCAGGTTTACCACTGAAGTGTTAGTTTAATTATTTTGTATTTTATGCATTTTCCACTCATCAGTTCTGTCCTAGTTTTAGCTTTTGATTTACCTGTTACCTTCTTTTCAGTCTTAGCCATTTGTCACCTGTTGTTATTCTGTTCACTGCACTCCCTTGTCAGTTCCTCCTCATCTTTGTTCCTCATGTTTCATGCCCAGTTTCATTTGTATCACTGTCACAACCTCAGATCACTACATTCTCTTGCCCTTCACCAGCACTTCCTTATTCTTGTTGGCCACACCCCGTTTTGTTTGTCTTCTGCTTGCCCACTTGTCACTTCACTCTCTTGCCTTGTCTCTTATCTTTGTTTGTCCATGCCCTCTTCTTGCCAGCTCACCACACCTGTTTCCATCACTGTCTAATTATTCACCATGCATTTAAGCCCTGTGAGTTATGTTTGCATTTGCTAGTTCATTGATTCTTCTGTCTTCGTTCCAGCTCTTCCGCTCTCAATTTGTGTTGGTTGTTTTTGTACTTCATTGCCTCACTGTGCCCGACCTTGCTTGTTTCCTCGACCTCGTTTTTGTCTCTGCCAACTTACTACTATTTGCCGTGCTCTCGACCTTAGTCTGCTTATTTTTGACAACGCCATTGCCTTACAGCTGCCTGTACCTTCACCTCGCTGACTGCTTCTTTGTGTACCAGACCAATGCCTGCATTTATTATAAAGTCTTTAATATCCTACTACCTGTTTGAGAGTCTGCATTGTGCCTCCTATCATCTGCTGTGCTCAGCTGCTCTGAGATCCTGACACAGGTGCTTTTTGCTGTGAAGTTCTATTAAGCGTGCACGATATTATATTGTTGTGTACGCACAGATGAGGATGATTTGAGCTGCTGCCGGCGGAACAATCACACAGGGATTTATGCTGCACCCACAGTTCTTGCGCTGATCCACAGATTTATGTGAGAATCCAACCAGCTTTTACACAGGAGGTGCACAGATCTAATTCAGGCAAGTGTCAAGGCACCTGCTCAGTCCTGTTTTTCGATGACCACTTGTATCCCATGAAGTACAACATGGCTCCAGTATGCAAACATTTCAAGATATTGCTGAAGAAGGGCTTATTGTTTCATTAAAAGTTATTGAAAATCTGCCCTGTCTGTCTGCCTACCTGGCCCTCTCTCTCTCTCTCTCTCTCTCTCTCTCTCTCACTCACACACACACACACACACAAAATTGTTGTGGTATATCTGTGACAGTTTGCACCAATGTTCACAGCACATATTGTCACTGGTGCAGTGGATTCTATGTAGTGACAAACCTGGACACATATTGTCGCTGGCAACAATATGTGCCACATTGTGGCTGTGAACATAAGCATATATTGTTGTGGTGACAATATATGCCCTGCGACCATATGTGCTGTAACACGCGCATTTTAAATTAATCGAATTTTAACTATTTTGAAAATACCTTTATTCGTATACAATCAGGGTTTTGATCAACAAGATGCACAGCAGATTTATCAATGTGGCCTTTGCAGAAAAGCTGCACTCCACAACCCAGTTTTTCACAGGCTGTGTTCACGTTCACACGCAACCTGTCCGTTGACAGGATTTCACTGACTGCCTGAGCTTATGGTCCAGAAAAGCTCCAAAATTTGTAACAATGTGAAAAAAATTGTTACCCAGGAAATCAATGTAGCATCTGAAGGCGAGAACATGGAAATTGAGTAAATAAAGTCTTTTATTCTGTCCTGTTTTGTCGTTTCAGCTGGATTTTCCATCACAGCCTGCAGAAAGCTGTTATGAGAAGAAGATCCCCTTGTTTTGGAAGTCGCCATTTGGAAATACTTTAATTACTTATAGTGGAAATGAATTGTAAATAAACTTGTTTTTAAAGAAGTCCCTCTGTGTTATAATACGGTGCTCTGGGTGCGTTGTTTTCGGCCACTGAAAAATGAGACAAGTTGTCTTTTTTCAGCTGAGAAGCATAGAACTATTGGGTTTGTTATCAAGGCAAGAATTGTTCAAAAGCACAAATGGATAACAAAGGGTTAAAATTGTACTTGCATGTGGCACAACAATAAAAGCAAAAGGTGTGTTCACTGCAGAAAGCAATTCTAAGTGAATAAAATTACGTTAGGCAGCACAACACCAGAAGAAAGTAACATATAGTTTTTAGAAAAGTTGCTCTGAATGAAACTGTAACCTCTCATATCTCACATGGTGAAAACTGAGCATCTTGTCAACCAAGTTTGCTGAAATGTCAAACATCCTGTCTAAATGGCAAGAGTAACTGTAGAAAAATGTTCATGCTTTCACCACTTTTTCTCTCCATTTCCCTGCTATTTCTCTCACATTCAACTCCTTCTCCAACACTGTGCAATCTGTCAGTCATGTGTAGCCTCTGTCAAGTTCTCAGCTAAAACCCGGCTAATCCTGCCATCGCTGAGGCTGTTAACTGGCTAATTACGGAATATATTGGCCGTCACAGCTCCTTAATCCTCCACGCTTATTCACTTTTGGCCATTAAGGATCCCGGGGGATTACTGTAACAATTGCACCTCCCTCTCCCTTTGATGGTATATGGGGATTAGTATTAAAACACACAGTGTGTGTCACTGAAAGGAAGGCAGCACTGTCAAGAGAGGGGAGAAAAAGAACTATGCTGAAAATGTACACTCTAAAAAGAAAAATGTTGTTTATAGGGGAGGTGATGGTCTAGTGGTTAAGGCGTTGGGCTTAAGACCAGAAGATCCTCGGTTCAAATCCCAGCCTGATTGGGAACTCACTAAGGGCCCCTTGGGCAAGGTCTTTAATCCCCTATTGCTCCCGGTGTGTAGTGAGTGCCTTGTATGGCAGCACCCTGACATCAGGGTGAATGTGAGGCATTATTTCTGTGTAGGCTCTCAGTTGTCCAGGTGGTTTCCATAATAGAGAAGCTTGAATCTTCAACTGGACTAGGTTGCTTGATGCGAGGACGTTTCGCTTCAAATCGCAGAAGCTTCCTCAGCTAAAATTCTTTCTCTGGTAGTCTGACTTCTGTCTGACCATTGTCAAGAAGAACAAACAGAAGCCACAAAAGCTGAAGTTTTAAACCTAACTAGATGCCTCCTACTGAGAGGCAGACTGCTATTGGCTAGTGACTAAACAATTGCTTTAATTAACACCTATTGTGCTCTAGTTAGCACCCTCCTAATGACAGGGTAGCTGTCCCTCCTAACGATAGGACTGATGCCTCTCCTGATGGCATGAATGACTCATTACCATGAACAAAGGACTGAAACTGCTTTGATCTGAGTACCCTATTGTAAACAGGGGACAAAGCGTGTCTCAGACCCCCTCTGGAGCTGCCGATTGGAGAGAACAGGCAGCTCCAGACAGGGGTTTACAGAAAACCCACTCACTCTGACCAATATCTGCTCTTTGGCTCAAACCACCCCCTTGAACACAAGCTCGGGGTGATCAGGACTCTTCAACACAGAGACCTACAGGTGCCCACAACGGCAGAGGGAAGGGCTAAAGAACAACAACTTGTCCAGAAAGTCCTCATGGTATGTGGCTACCCACGATGGTTGCTGGACAAAGTGCAGAAGTCCCAGAGAACAAAGAGACCAGATAGACAGAGACAAGAAGAAGAGGAGTGTCTCTCCCTTATTTAGCAGGAGTAGGGGAAAACTACAGAGGATCTTCAGACAGCACAAAATCCCAGTTTACTTTAAATCTGTTAACACCTTGAGACAGAAATTAGTTCACCCTAAGGACAGGATCCCTAGTTACACAAAGAGCAATGTAGTGTATTCTGTCAGATGCCAGGAAAACTGTAACGAACACTACATAGGTGAGACTAAGCAACCTTGACAAAAAAGGCTATACCAGCACCGCAGAGAGAACCTCAGTCTGCAGTTCATCTCCACCTTAAAGACACTAACCACACGTTTGAGGACAAGAAAGTTAAATTCTTAGCCAGAGAGAAGAAATGGTTTGAGAGAGGGGTGAAAGAGGCATTCTATGTGAAACAGTTGAAACCCAGCCTTAATGGGGGAGCGGGTCTGAGACACGGTTTGTCCCCTGTTTACAATGGGGTACTCAGGTCAAAGCAGTTTCAGTCTTTTGTTCATGGCAATGAGTCATTCACGTCATCAGGAGACTCGTCAGGAGAGGTGTAAGGAGAGGCATCAGTCCCATCGTTAGGAGTGACAGCTACCCAGTCAATAGCAGTCTGCCTCTCGGTAGGAGGCGTCTGGTTAGGTTTAAAACTCCAGCTTTTGTGGCTTCTGTTTGTTCTTCTCGACAAGGGTCAGACAGAAGTCAGACTACCAGAGCAAGAATTTTAGCTGAGGAAGCTTCTGCGATTTGAAGCGAAACATCCTTGCATCAAGCAACCCAGTCTAGTCGAAGATTCAAGCTTCTCTACTATGTGAGGCGTTATTGTAAAGCGCTTTGAGTGTCTAATGCAGATGGAAAAGCTCTATATAAATGCAATCCATTTACCATTTATAATTTATACAAAATGTTACATTAGAAAATAATTAAACTGTAGCCACTAAGAAAGTATACAGTGCAGTATGAATTTCTGTAAACATTGTAGACATTCAGTTATGGAAGAAGGTTTCCATAGTAGAGAGTACCGAGAGGCAGACTGCTATAGGCTAGTGACTAAACAATAGCTCTAATTAGCACCTATTGTGCTCTAACCTCTCCACCTTAAAGACACTAACCACACGTTTGAGGACAAGGAAGTTAAAATATTAGCCAGAGAGAAGAAATGGTTTGAGAGAGGGGTCAAGGAGGCATTCTTTGTGAAACATTTGAAACCCAGCCTTAACCAGGGAGGGGGTCTGAGACACGCTTTATCCCCTGTTTACAATGGGGTACTCAGGTCAAAGCAGTTTCAGTCTTTTGTTCATGGTAATGAGTCATTCACGTCATCAGCAGAGTCGTCAAGGGAGCCATCATGAGAGGGTCCATCCCATTATTAGGAGGGCCAGCTGCCCTGTCATTAGGAGGGTGCTAACTAGAGCACAATAGGTGCTAATTAGAGCTAGAGTAGGAGGGGTCTAGTTAGGTTTAAAACTCCAGCTTTTGTGACTTCTTGATTATTCTCTACAAGAGTCAAGACAGAAGTCAGACCACCAGAGCAAGAATTTTAGCTGAGGAAGCTTCTGCGATTTGAAGCGAAACGTCCTCGCGTCAAGCAACCCAGTCCAGTCGAAGATTCAAGCTTCTCTACTAAAGAAGTCCAATAAATATTTAGAATCAGAATAGCATTTATTCAGCAAATATCTACAAGAATACAATGCGTCAGCACATCGCATCAGAGTACAGCTCATCTTAACAATTATAATGAGATGTTAAATCTATCATAAACATACTTTCACAGCTGCTCACAAGAAGGGATGAACATGCAACTGTTTTACCAAACCGTTACAATATAAACATGACAAATAATTACCTTTACAGATGGCTCCAAATACACTCTCCACCTCATTAAGTGCAAGCATGAGAAAAGTAGCAGCTGGAGTGCTCCTCTGTGATTCTGGAAGCAATTAGACAGAAAATGATTAACCCCCTACAAAATAATTATTTTATATATGCAGCATCCAGCACACAACATGTAGCATCCAGTGGAACAAAGCACGGTATCCACTGTGTGCATGCAGGTGCGCTGATCAAAGTCATGCATGTGTCAGGGCACCATAACAGAGGGGTTCCCTGAGGTGCAGCCATTTGTGTAAAGGGAGAAGAGCAGTGGGGAGAGCACACACCGCTGAGGGGCACCAGCGCTGATTGTCCCTGTGTTGGTTGTGATGCTCCCCAGCCTCACCTGCTGTGTCCTGTCCATCAAGAAGTTTGAGATCCACCGACAGGTGGGACCTGGCACAGAGAGGTTGGAGAAATTTTGGTGGAGAATGTCAGGGATGATGGTGTTGAATGCTGAGCTGAATCCATGAACAGCATCCTCATGTACATCCCTGCAGAGTCCAGGTGCTACAAGATGTAATGCAGACCCGTGTTGACTGCATCTTCAACTGACCTGTTTGCCTGGTAGGCAAACTGCAGGGGTCCTGTGAGGTCCTTCAGGTGGCTCAACACCAGCTGTTCAAAAGATTTCATGACTACAGATGTCAGGGCAACAGGTCTGTAGTCATTTAGTCTTGTTATGGAGGGTTTCTTTGGGACTAGTATAATAGTGGAGTGTTTGAAGCAGGAAGGGACCTTGCACAGTTCCAGAGATTTGTTGAAGATCCGAGTGAAGGTGGGCACCAGCTGCTTGGCACAGTCTCTTAAGCTCCTTTCACACAGGGCCTGCTTCGAGTTGCATTAGCTGCCTATCTAATAATGCAGGATCTAATGTGCACAGCAGGGGGTGAGAAGCTTGAGGGGAGTGCAGAGTAGCCAGACTGTGTGCAACTCGAAGCAGGCCAAGTGTGAAAGGGGCTTTAGACATGAGGGAGAAGCACGATCAGGTCCTGGAGCCTTCTTGATCTTTTGTCTGCGAAACTGCTGGCATATTTCATCTTCACAGATCGCTAGTGGGGGTGGGGTTGCAGACGGGAGGGAGAAAGAGGTGTCCAGGGGGGCAGGCATTGTTGTTGGGGTGGGTGAGGGTCTCTTTGGAAAACAGGTTCAACTCCTCAGCCAGTTGGGATTCTCCACAGATTGGGGGGGGATGGTCTCCTGTAGTTGGTGGTATGCTAAAGACCTCTCCACACTGTTGCAGGGTCGTTGGCTGATAATTGTTTTTTCAGCCTGTCAGAGTAGCTCCTCTGATCTCCTTTATCAGCGTGTTCAATTCAATTTCAATTTATTTCATTTATATAGCACCAAATCACAACAAAGCAGGGGTCACCAATCCTTTTCCTGGAGGGCACCTGCCCTGCACGTTTTCTAACTCTCCCTGATCCACTCCCAGGCAATTAACTCTATCAGGTATGCTCAGCCAATCAAGAGCTGGAAAACAGCACTTTCATAAAGGTAAATGAGTAGGTAAATTGAGTAAGTAAATGTGGAAAACATACAGGACAGGTGATCTCCAGGAACAGGGTTGGTTACCCCTGCCCTAGATCAAGCACACTGGCGACAATGGTAAGGAAAACCTCCCTCTGATAATTTTGAAGAAGAAACCTCAAGCAGTACAGACTCAACGGGTTGACCCACTGCTTAGGTCACATTAATAACAAACATTTTTAACAATACAAAGAAACATCAAATTTTTGAGAATTATTAAGTCCACACAGACATCCAGGACAGTACCAGTTGGTTCGGATGGGGAGGGGAAGGGAGGGGTGGGGACTGGGTTTTCAGATCCATTCTTCGAGCATAGTCCGTTTTGCATAGTCCTGCGCCCTGAGAATGCAGAATCCGGGATGGTACATAGGGTTTGATTAGGTCAGCTAAGTAGGGAGGTGCCAGTCTGTGAACAATGTTACAAGTTAATAGCAGAATCATAAAATCTGACCTCAGAGAGACAGGTACCCAGTGAAGAGAAGCCAAAATGGGTGTAATGTGGTTAAACTTTCTACTTCCTGTCAAGAGACTGGCAGCAGCATTTTGCACCAATTGGAGACCCCTAATGCTGGACTGCAATAAACAAGAAAATAGAGCATTGCAGTAGTCCAATCTAGAGGAAATAAATGCATGGATCAGGGCCTCTACATCAGCCATGGACAAGATGGGACAAATCTTCGCTATGTTTTGCAGATGGAAGAATGCAGTCCTCCTAATATCTCTAATGTGTAAATCAAAGAACAACATGAGGTCAAAATTACTCCAAGGTTCCTCACTTTGTCAGTGTGATGTATGACATAGCCTCAGTCCCACCAAATAATAAAGCCATGAATAATGAGCCACGTATGGATTTGCAAGAAATTTTAGTGATTATTTGAATAATGATCCACATATAAATCTATCACGTATCTGCTATGAAGAAGCCTCTATGTGCCTTTCTGTGTCTATCATAAACATACTTTTACAGCTGCTTATAAAGAAGGAATGAACATGCAACTGTTTTACCAAACTATGACAATAAAAACATTACAAATACTTACCTTTTAGGCTTTTCCAAATATGTTCTCCAATTCAGCGCATGAGACAGAGAGTGGAAAAAAAGGGTCCAGATGAAACAGTCCTCTTGATCCAGAAGCGATTAGAGGTGTTTTCAACATCCAAACTGACAGAAAATGATTAATCCACTATAAAATAATTATTTTATATACAGTGTCCAGTGCACAAAGCAGGTGGGATTGTTACAACAAAGTGCGTGAGAGGGCAGAGCCAAAATACCCTGTCCTGTCCTCAGAAGCGCCAGGTGCTCAGATAATGGGGTTTTAACAGCCTCGTCCTCACTACAAACATGCCTGTAAAATCCTTGTTTGTCCTCGTAGTACCCCATACACAAAGTGCCCCACGCTGTTGTTGCTAAATTTTGAACTTCTTGAAATTAGCGCCATGCTCACAGATGAGCCTTGTTAGCCAAATATTCTGCCTCTAATAGCATCTCAGAGCCACTATGATTGTTGAATAACTGGACTCGTACTCGTTATGTGGCTCATTATTCATCCTTCATTATTCGGTGGGACTAGGGACTAAGTGTTAATTGACCAAACTGATGCCGATGTCTCGCTGGATCAAGAAACATCATTTCAGTCTTGTCCGAGTTTAAAAGTAAGAAATTGCTTGACATCCACCTTTTCACTGATGCAAGGCAACCCTCTAAGGATTTTATGTGCATGAGACCAGTAGTTATTGGAATGTACAACTGAGTATCATCATCATAGCAATGAAAGGTAATCCCAAAATGCAGCAATATGTGCCCAAGGGGTGCTATATAAAGGGAGAAAAGCAGGAAGCCTAATCAAGGGGCATGTTTCTGGCCTTCGTGTACAGGCCTGGTGGATCCGCGTCAGTTTCCCAATAAATCAAGCTTTGCTGTATGTGCAGAAGGTTTTGGTCTGCACACACAGGTCCTCACAAAAACTGATGTAAGATGTCACAGTGTCACAAAGTCCCTGAATGTCTGCAAATTCAGCTTCAAAGACCATCCAAAGTTGCGGGGAGAACAGAGTGATAGGCATCTTTTATTGTGGTGTAGCAGTGGTCAAGAATGTTTGTGTCCCTGGTGGGACACTTGATGTGCTGTCTGTATTTACAGAGTTTGTTGCTGAGATTTGCTCTGTTACAGTTCCCCAGAATGATGAGCAGGGAGTCTGGATACTTCCTCTCCATGTCTGTGTTCTGGTCAGCGAGCTGCTGCAGCACCTCCATTATGCATGCCTGGGGTGGAATATACACACCTACCAGCATGAACGAGGAGACTTCTGGGGTGAATAGAACAGGCAACAGGTTATGAAAAAAGTTTCCAGCTGAGGGCTGCGTGACCTCTTCAAGACTGTGACATCTGCACACCAACCTTCGTTTATATAAAAGCATGTTCCACCTCCTCTCATCTTCCCAGAGACCACCTTTATGCAGTCCACACACAGCAGCTGGAAGTCGGGCAGGTGCAGACCACTGTCGAGGATATGTTCACTGAGCCAGGTTTCAGTGACACACAATGCGACAGATCTGCCAAAGTCTGAGTTTTTCCTGTTGCGGAGCAGCAATTCATCCATCTTATTTGACAGAGTGTACGTTGGCAAGGTGAATGGACGGGAGTGCAGAACACAGCCCCCCCACCCCCACAGCCTCAGTTTCATGAGAGCTCCTGTTCGCTTACCTCACCGGCGTCTCCTGTTTTTGAACAGCCAATTTGGCGTCCATCTTCAAAAATGGATAGCGTGGTGCATTTTTTCCCAAAAGTGTCCAATCACACAGTTTTGAGCCTGGAAGGAGACCCAAGAAGATTATTTAAATTTTACACTTGTAGCATTATTTGCATGATTCAATCTTAAAACTGGTGTTATCTCATTCACTCTTGATGTTAATTATCAGTCATTTTTAAAGAATAGAATTCTATATGAATTTCCTGAAAAACATTTGATACATTTTAATAATGTATTAGAGTTTTAGTCCCTGTTTTTCCCCATCAACTTTCTCAATAAGTTGGATGAACTTTTTGCAGAAGTTAATATTCATTGTGACAAAGTGGGACAGGGAGATAGAACAGAAGGTAAAAAGGACAAAGACATCACAGCGCTAACTGATAGGAGCCACATTAAAATGATGCGCCTCTGCCTCCCGGCAACACACTGTAGGAACAAAGGAGCAAAAGACACTAAGAGGAGGAAAAAAGGAGAAGGAAATGATAAGCCAGCACATCTTTTATTATTTTATAGGTGGAAGTTTGGTTATCATATGTGTTCTCTTGCTCCCCCTCCCTGCTCCATATAAACTTGGAGAAGGGTTTTTCAACAATTTTAGTTCTTTGGCCAGCACTCTTCCTGCTCCACAGTTGCACGTTTTTATTTTGCCCCCTTTGCATTTGCTTTGTCTCCGCTGACTGTTAATTAGCTTTTTGCCCACAATCACAGGAAACAATGCTTTTTTTTGTTAACAAGTGCTGTTTTGTTGCTTCAGTGCATCCATGCTGAGATGTTGAACTCTGCCTAGAGCCTTCATACCGAGTAGCCTGGTTATGAATGACACTGGTTGTTCACAGTTTTTGAGAGCATGAACGGACCTCTGGCCACTGTGACTGGATCCTGTGCTTGGTTTAGGGTAGCTTACTGTAGGGTTTGGCACAAGTCTGTATCCAGTTTTTGTGCCAAACACAGAAAGATATCCTGTCCTATCCCAAGCTGAGTACGAGTTCACCACGAGTGTATACCGAGCACGTAATCAGTTACACTGAGTTACAGATGACCTTGGCTGTTTCAAGTTGATTAAAGATTTGATTTAGACTTATTGTGTTAACAAGCAGGAGAGGATGGACTAATTCATTCATTCATTCATTCATTCATCCTTATCTTCATCTACTGCATTTCAGAGGGTACATGCCAAAGCTTGTCTAAATTCTTGACCAGTCATTCTGCAGTTGGGTCATGGAAGGTCAAAAAATAATCTAAAAATAATAATAATAATAATAGTACTAAGAAGAAAAGTGATAAAACAGTGATTTAAATTACAGGGTGAACACAAAAACACCCCTTGGTTTCAAATGTTTATATCAAAAGTTACATGAATAATTTTACAATTTTGAAGAAGAAGAATCTGCAAAAGAGAAACAAAAAAACCTTATGAGTTTCTGCTACTGTAGAAACCAATATTGTAAAATTATTCATGTAACTTTTGATATTATAAACATTTGACACTAATATGACACTAATACCTTAGTGTCATATGTCGATCAAAACTAATTCATGGTTTTGGTGGGCACCAAAAAATAAAATTTGTTGTGATAATGCTGTAAATAATTAAACTTAACTTAAACTATATATATATATATATATATATATATATATATATATATATATATATATATATATATAATCTTTTTTGTATTTAAAACAGGCAGAACCTCTATTAGTCATTCATATTTTACAACTCAAAAAATGGAACCAGTGTCAAACTCTCACAGACTGACAAATTTGTCCAGTATAAAAAGCATATCTTTCAGGGAATCAAATTTACACTCAACAAAAATATAAACGCAACACTTTTGGTTTTGCTCCCATTTTGTATGAGATGAACTCAAAGATCTAAAACTTTTTCCACATACACAATATCACCATTTCCCTCAAATATTGTTCACAAACCAGTCTAAATCTGTGATAGTGAGCACTTCTCCTTTGCTGAGATAATCCATCCCACCTCACAGGTGTGCCATATCAAGATGCTGATTAGACACCATGATTAGTGCACAGGTGTGCCTTAGACTGCCCACAATAAAAGGCCATTCTGAAAGGTGCAGTTTTATCACACAGCACAATGCCACAGATGTCGCAAGATTTGAGGGAGCGTGCAATTGGCATGCTGACAGCAGGAATGTCAACCAGAGCTGTTGCTCGTGTACTGAATGTTCATTTCTCTACCATAAGCCGTCCCCAAAGGCATTTCAGAGAATTTGGCAGTACATCCAACCAGCCTCACAACCGCAGACCACGTGTAACCACACCAGCCCAGGACCTCCACATCCAGCATGTTCACCTCCAAGATCGTCTGAGACCAGCCACTCGGACAGCTGCTGAAACAATCAGTTTGCATAACCAAAGAATTTCTGCACAAACTGTCAGAAACCGTCTCAGGGAAGCTCATCTGCATGCTCGTCGTACTCATCGGGGTCTCGACCTGACTCCAGTTCGTTGTCGTAACCGACTTGAGTAGGCAAATGCTCACATTCGCTGGCGTTTGGCACATTGGAGAGGTGTTCTCTTCACGGATGAATCCCGGTTCACACTGTTCAGGGCAGATGGCAGACAGCGTGTGTGGCGTCGTGTGGGTGAGCGGTTTTCTGATGTCAATGTTGTGGATCGAGTGGCCCATGGTGGCGGTGGGGTTATGGTATGGGCAGGCATCTGTTATGGACGAAGAACACAGGTGCATTTTATTGATGGCATTTTGAATGCACAGAGATACCGTGACGAGATCCTGAGGCCCATTGTTGTGCCATACATCCAAGAACATCACCTCATGTTGCAGTAGGATAATGCACGACCCCATGTTGCAAGGATCTGTACACAATTCTTGGAAGCTGAAAATGTCCCAGTTCTTGCATGGCCGGCATACTCACCGGACATGTCACCCATTGAGCATGTTTGGATGCTCTGGACCGGCGTATACGACAGTGTGTACCAGTTCCTGCCAATATCCAGCAACTTCGCACAGCCATTGAAGAGGAGTGGACCAACATTCCACAGGCCACAATTGACAACCTGATCAACTCTATGTGAAGGAGATGTGTTGCACTGCATGAGGCAAATGGTGGTCACACCAGATACTGACTGGTATCACCCCCCAATAAAACAAAACTGCACCTTTCAGAGTGGCCTTTTATTGTGGACAGTCTAAGGCACACCTGTGCAATAATCATGGTGTCTAATCAGCATCTTGATATGGCACACCTGTGAGGTGGGATGGATTATCTCAGCAAAGGAGAAGTGCTCACTATCACAGATTTAGACTGGTTTGTGAACAATATTTGAGGGAAATGGTGATATTGTGTATGTGGAAAAAGTTTTAGATCTTTGAGTTCATCTCATACAAAATGGGAGCAAAACCAAAAGTGTTGCATTTATATTTTTGTTGAGTGTATTTTTTCCAACACCTGATAAAAATACATCGTGTTTAATACATGACTGTGTTGCTCAAAGTAATTTCCCACTGGTGCAAATATCATATCTCAATATGAAATATCAGATCCTTTTCTGTAGTATCTAATCAAAGAATAAGTAATTTTAATACACAGATAAATGTGTCAACAATTTAAAATGCATTGCAATTCTGGTTGCCGTACTATAGGAAAAACAAAACTGAATGTTCGTAATTTAGAGAACATAGGTGAAAACTGTGGAACAACAACAGTTGTCTGGTGAAGAAAAGAGACTTCATAGCCGTTGACCTGATCAACAACACTCGTCAGGTTTTTCTTCAAGTTTGGATACATTGTCATTGCAATCAACAATCAAAAGAATAATTCTTAAGAATAAAAGGTTTATGTCAAGATCTAAGCCTAGTAACTGTAATGCAGTATGTGGGAGTAGTTCTACTAACTCCCTACATGACCTTGGAAAAGTACTTGAATATTGAATTCCAAATAAGAACATGATGTGAATATAAACACTTGGCAAAAATTACAGAATCCACACATACGAGGGGTGATTCAGACATTTTGAGCCTGACCTGGAACAAAGGGTGTTTCTCCAATGTTTGCTTTCTTAGAAGCAAACATTTCTCAGCATTGCACCCAGTGAGTAAAAACTTCACACAATCTTGAGAAATGTTGGTCTTGAGAATGCAAAAGATGAAGAACCACATCCTACTTTTTCTGGGTCAGGCTCAAAACTTCTCAATCACTCCTCGTAAAAAATATTTACACAGCTTTTTTTCCCTTCATATCAAGTAAACTACTTGGCTACTGGTGGTTGGCTCTCACTGCGGTATTGTATCACTTCCTGTTCCGGAGCACAGCGGTGTTTTGCTGTATCTGTTAGCTGTTTAATCTGCGCAGTTAGATTGATCTAGATAATTTGTTTCACAGTGTAATCTTCACGTGCCTTAACTAAAGCACTCCGTCTGCTGAATCACCTCTAAATTATTTACACATTATTCACTTTGTGTGTTTTTAGGAATCCGCTAGCTTAGCGCAGCTACTAGCTCTTAGCCAGTTTAGCATGGCGGCTTCTCCTGTCTCTCCCGCACTTTTCTGCTCTGGGTGTGAAATGTTTAGTTATTCCTCGGCCTCCTTTAGCAGTAATGGTACTTGTAATAAGTGTAGCTTATTCGTAGCTTTGGAGGAAAGGCTGGGCGAATTGGAGATGGCTCCGCACCGTGGAAAATTCTTCAGCTAGCCAGGCCCCTGTAGTTGGTGCGGACCAAGGTAGCTTAGCCGCCGTTAGTTCCCTTCCAGCAGATCCCGAGCAGCCGGGAAAGCAGGCCGACTGGGTGACTGTGAGGAGGAAGCGTAGCCCTAAACAGAAGCCCCATGTACACCGCCAACCCGTTCACATTTCTAACCGTTTTTCTCCACTCGGCGACACACCCGCCGGGGATCAAACTCTGGTTATTGGCGACTCTGTTTTGAGAAATGTGAAGTTAGCGACACCAGCAACCATAGTCAATTGTCTTCCGGGGGCCAGAGCAGGCGACATTGAAGGAAATTTGAAACTGCTGGCTAAGGCTAAGCGTAAATTTGGTAAAATTGTAATTCACGTTGGCAGTAATGACACCCGGTTACGTACGGCAATCGGAGGTCACTAAAATTAACATTGTATCGGTGTGTAACTTTGCAAAAACAATGTCAGACTCTGTAGTTTTCTCTGGGCCCCTCCCCAATCGGACCGAGAGTGACATGTTTAGCCGCATCTTCTCCCTGAATTGCTGGCTGTCTGAGTGGTGTCCAAAAAATGAGGTGGGCTTCATAGATAATTGGCAAAGCTTCTGGGGAAAACCTGGTCTTGTTAGGAGAGATGGCATCCATCCCACTTTGGATGGAGCAGCGCTCATTTCTAGAAATCTGGCCAATTTTCTTAAATCCTCCAAACTGTGACTATCCAGGGTTGGGACCAGGAAGCAGAGTTGTAGTCTTACACACCTCTCTGCAGCTTCTCTCCCCCTGCCATCCCCTCATTGTTGTATGGCTGGGGGTGCCTGGCTGCCTTTTGTTTCTGTCTTCTGGTCTGTCTTTTGTTTTTCCTTCCAGGTGGCATGCGTTCAGGACTGAGTGGCTGTGTGGCTGAATTATTAGGACCTCACCCTGATCACCTGAGGCTGGTCATGTGCAGCTCGTCAGGACTCACAGCTGTGGTGCATCTATATGGATTGGGGCATGGTTGCATTTAAGTCTGGAGTACACAGTGTGTATTTGCCAGAGACTCGACCTTGTGACCAGACGGGTGAGATCGTCGTCTAGAGAGCCATCTCATCATCATGGATGCAGAGACCACCAGGTTTGATGTCATGGTCTGTGAAAGAGGAGGGGTGAGGTCACACGCTCGTCAGCACACTTCCTGAGGTACTTTAGGTTTTGTGACTAACATAAGTACAGTCAGTAAATGTGGTGTCCCTCACACCTTATTATATTGAGCTGTTATGTTAGTCGTTTAATCAGCTTCCACTGCAGTGGAGAATTGAACTGGGTGTTCCATGCCTGCAGGGTGGGAAGCTGATTAGTGATTAAGCCAGGAAGTGTTTGCTGTTTGTGTACACCTTTGAGTGGTCTCTCTGTGTGTGGAGTGTGGACTCACATGATGGTGTCTTCTTTCACAGACTCGGTTGGTCGCGGCCACCTGGGGGTGTCGGCGGGGTCCTTGGGTCCGAACTGTTCTGGCTCCGGACAGTTTGTGCTGCTGGGAGCGCACCGCTATTCCACCACGCCAGGCCGCGCACTTATTTGTTTGTAATTCTGCACATCACTGTTATGTTATAAAATTCTGTTATCCTTTGTACTGTGCTCTGCTTATTTTATACTGGGTCTTACTTCAAATGCTGGTCGGTCCCCTGCCCACGTCTGACACATAACACTCATTACCCCATCCCCGTAGAGACAGTGCCTGCTCCCAGACCACCAATAACCAGCAAAATCTATTTAAGCATAAAAATTCAAAAAGAAAAAATAATATAGCACCTTCAACTGCACCACAGACTAAAACAGTTAAATGTGGTCTATTTAACATTAGGTCTCTCTCTTCTAAGTCCCTGTTAGTAAATGATATAATAATTGATCAACATATTGATTTATTCTGCCTTACAGAAACCTGGTTACAGCAGGATGAATATGTTAGTTTAAATGAGTCAACACCCCCGAGTCACACTAACTGCCAGAACGCTCGTAGCAAGGGCCGAGGCGGAGGATTAGCAGCAATCTTCCATTCCATCTTATTAATTAATCCAAAACCCAGACAGAGCTTTAATTCATTTGAAAGCTTGACTCTTAGTCTTGTCCATCCAAATTGGAAGTCCCAAAAAACAGTTTTATTTGTTATTATCTATCGTCCACCTGGTCGTTACTGTGAGTTTCTCTGTGAATTTTCAGACCTTTTGTCTGACTTAGTGCTTAGCTCAGATATGATAATTATAGTGGGTGATTTTAACATCCACACAGATGCTGAGAATGACAGCATCAACACTGCATTTAATCTATTATTAGACTCAATTGGCTTTGCTCAAAATGTAAATGAGTCCACCCACCACTTTAGTCATATCTTAGATCTTGTTCTGACTTATGGTATGGAAATTGAAGACTTAACAGTATTCCCTGAAAACTCCCTTCTGTCTGATCATTTCTTAATAACATTTACATTTACTCTGATGGACTACCCAGCAGTGGGGAATAAGTTTCATTACACTAGAAGTCTTTCAGAAAGCACTGTAACTAGGTTTAAGGATATGATTCCTTCTTTATGTTCTCTAATGCCATATGCCAACACAGTGCAGAGTAGCTACCTAAACTCTGTGAGTGAGATAGAGTATCTCGTCAATAGTTTTACATCCTCATTAAAGACAACTTTGGATGCTGTAGCTCCTCTGAAAAAGAGAGCCTTAAATCAGAAGTGCCTGACTCCGTGGTATAATTCACAAACTCGCAGCTTAAAGCAGATAACCCGTAAGTTGGAGAGGAAATGGCGTCTCACTAATTTAGAAGATCTTCACTTAGCCTGCTCTATAAAAAAGCCCTCCGTAAAGCTAGGACATCACTTTCACTAATTGAAGAAAATAAGAACAACCCCAGGTTTCTTTTCAGCACTGTAGCCAGGCTGACAAAGAGTCAGAGCTCTGTTGAGCCGAGTATTCCTTAAACTTTAACTAGTAATGACTTCATGACTTTCTTTGCTAATAAAATTCTAACTTTTAGAGAAACAATTACTCATAACCATCCCAAAGACATATCGTTATCTTTGGCTGCTTTCAGTGATGCCGGTATTTGGTTAGACTCTTTCTCTCAGATTGTTCTGTCTGACTTATTTTCATTAGTTACATCCTCCAAACCATCAACATGTCTATTAGACCCCATTCCTACCAGGCTGCTCAAGGAAGCCCTACCATTATTTAATGCTTCGATCTTAAATATGATCAATCTATCTTTATTAGTTGGCTATGTACCACAGGCTTTTAAGGTGGCAGTAATTAAACCATCACTTAAAAAGCCATCACTTGACCCAGCTATCTTAGCTAATTATAGGCCAATCTCCAACCTTCCTTTTCTCTCAAAAATTCTTGAAAGGGTAGTTGTAAAACAGCTAACTGATCATCTGCAGAGGAATGGTCTATTTGAAGAGTTTCAGTCAGGGTTTAGAATTCATCATAGTACAGAAACAGCATTAGTGAAGGTTACAAATGATCTTCTTATGGCCTCAGACAGTGGACTCATCTCTGTCCTTGTTCTGTTAGACCTCAGTGCTGCTTTTATTTATTTTATTACAGAGATTAGAGCATGCCATAGGTATTAAAGGCACTGCGCTGCAGTGGTTTGAATCATATTTATCTAATAGATTACAATTTGTTCATGTAAATGGGGAATCTTCTTCACAGACTAAGGTTAATTATGGAGTTCCACAAGGTTCTGTGCTAGGACCAATTTTATTCACTTTATACATGTTTCCCTTAGGCAGTATTATTAGACAGCATTGCTTAAATTTTCATTGCTACACAGATGATACCCAGCTTTATCTATCCATGAAGCCAGAGGACACACACCAATTAGCTAAACTGCAGGATTGTCTTACAGACATAAGGACATGGATGACCTCTAATTTCCTGCTTTTAAACTCAGATAAAACTGAAGTTATTGTACTTGGCCCCACAAATCTTAGAAACATGGTGTCTAACCAGATCCTTACTCTGGATGGCATTACCCTGACCTCTAGTAATACTGTGAGAAATCTTGGAGTCATTTTTGATCAGGATATGTCATTCAATGTGCATATTAAACAAATATGTAGGACTGCTTTTTTGCATTTGCGCAATATCTCTAAAATTAGAAAGATCTTGTCTCAGAGTGATGCTGAAAAACTAATTCATGCATTTATTTCCTCTAGGCTGGACTATTGTAATTCATTATTATCAGGTTGTCCTAAAAGTTCCCTGAAAAGCCTTCAGTTAATTCAAAATGCTGCAGCTAGAGTACTGACAAGGACTAGAAGGAGAGAGCATATCTCACCCATATTGGCCTCTCTTCATTGGCTTCCTGTTAATTCTAGAATAGAATTTAAAATTCTTCTTCTTACTTATAAGGTTTTGAATAATCAGGTCCCATCTTATCTTAGGGACCTCATAGTACCATATCACCCCAATAGAGCGCTTCGCTCTCAGACTGCAGGCTTACTTGTAGTTCCTAGGGTTTGTAAGAGTAGAATGGGAGGGATAGCCTTCAGCTTTCAGGCTCCTCTCCTCTGGAACCAGCTCCCAATTCAGATCAGGGAGACAGTCACCCTCTCTACTTTTAAGATTGCTTAAAACTTTCCTTTTTGCTAAAGCTTATAGTTAGGGCTGGATCAGGTGACCCTGAACCATCCCTTAGTTATGCTGCTATAGACTTAGACTGCTGGGGGGTTCCCATGATGCACTGAGTGTTTCTTTCTCTTTTTGCTCTGTATGCACCACTCTGCATTTAATCATTAGTGATTGATCTCTGCTCTCTTCCACAGCATGTCTTTTTCCTGGTTCTCTCCCTCAGCCCCAACCAGTCCCAGCAGAAGACTGCCCCTCCCTGAGCCTGGTTCTGCTGGAGGTTTCTTCCTGTTAAAAGGGAGTTTTTCCTTCCCACTGTCAGAGCTGCGTGTCGTCACTCTCTCAGAGCTGCGTGTCATCAGAGCGAGCTGCAAAACGTTTGTACCTGAGTTTTCAGAGGTGGTGTTTGTAGTTGCCATCTGCCACGCCGGTGTTTGCCAACCCGGACAGTGGGAATACCACCTCAACCGGCAACTTAGTCCCGCGACTGGACAGCAACAACGTCCGAGGCCCGCCCAACGTGGTGAATTCACAGAGACCGCGCGCTGCGTCATTAAAGCCGTGCGTCACGAGTGCCGCTTCCCCGAGGCCTCGTGCAGCCACCGCGGATCCATCAGCGTGAAAACACCGAGGCCGCGCGGCACCAGCGCAGTGCAGATCCATCCCGGTGACAAACAACGCAGGCTGTTAACATCGGCGATCGTCAAGCTGCCCATAAGCCGACCATGGGGCCTAAGAAGGTTCTGACAGCGGAGGAAGGTGACGATATTAAAAAATCTCTGGACTTTCTATCAGAGGAGATTTCTGTTGTGAAGCAGCAACAGAAATCAATCATGGATCTGGTGGAGGAGGTGAAGGCATTACGGCTCCAGAACGCCGAGAAAGACCGGCATCTGGTGCAGCTGGAAAATAGAGTGGCTGAACTGGAGCAGTACACCAGAATCAACGACGTCATCATCACCGGTCTTCACATCAAACCACGGTCCTACGCACGGGCGGTAACAGATGAAAGCGGAGGGGATCCCAGTGAACAGGAGGTCAGCTCTGTGGAAAAACAGGTTGTTTATTTCCTCCTATCTAAAGGTATAGAAATGGATTTAAATAACATTGAAGCGTGCCACCCTCTGCCCCGGAGAAATGACAATGATAAACGAACCGTCATCATGAGATTCATCAACAGAAAACACAAAACAGCACTGTTAAAACAAGGAAGAAAACTGAAAGGGACAAACGTATTCATCAATGAACATCTCACCAAACGGAATGCCGACATCGCCAGGAAAGCACGCTTCTTAAAGAAACAGGGAAAAATCCAGCACACATGGACTTCAAACTGTAAAATATTCATCAAACTGAACGGATCACCAGAACAAGCAAAGGTTATGGCAATCAGGAACATCGAGGAGCTGGACAAATATGAACAATAGGTATGAGGACTCAAACACATCACAGCACCATGATGCAGACTGGAGCAACCCACTCATCCACATCATCTACACCCGGAGACAAGAGAGACATAATGACTAAGGATAATGATCCGTTTATTTCTGCCCAGGAGCTCTGTCTAGATACATTTAATTATAATAACTCTGCTAACCACCCCTTCGAATCTGAAAATGATCCTGATACCTTTTTCAGTGAGAATATTGTGAGACAGTGCAAATATTTTACAGAAGAACAATTCAAAAATTATAAAATCAATGATGAAGATTTTTCAATTATACATTTCAACAGCAGAAGTCTTTCTCGTAATCTGTCCACTATTAATGATTGTTTGAAAACATCCAAAAAACGTTTTTCAGTTATTGCAATTTCAGAAACATGGTTAAATGAGGATAATAAAGATCTGGTATATCTTGATGGTTATGAACTGTTCCTGGTTAATAGGCAGACGAGAAGGGGCGGAGGCGTTGCATTGTTTGTAAGGTCAGATTATAACTGTAAACTCATTAACAACATGTCATTTACAGTGGACAACATCACGGAATGTGTTACCATAGAAATTACATCTATAAACTCCAAAAACATAGTTGTTAGTTGCATTTACAGAGCTCCTGGGACAAATATTGACACCTTTGAAGACATTATCTTAGGAATGTACAACAAAATCAACAGAAATAAGCATTTATTTGTCTGTGGAGATTTCAATATAGATTTTTTAAACCCTCACAATCATCCACAAATTACCTCATTTATAAACACCTTGTACTGTTTAGGACTGTTTCCAACCATCATTCATCCATTCCAGCTTATTAATTAATCAAAAACCTAGACAGAGCTTTAATTCATTTGAAAGCTTGTCTCTTAGTCTTTTCCATCCAAATTGGAAGTCCCAAAAACCAGTTTTATTTGTTATTATCTATCGTCCACCTGGTCGTTACTGTGAGTTTCTCTGTGAATTTTCAGACCTTCTGTCTGACTTAGTGCTTAGCTCAGATAAGATACTTATAGTGGGCGATTTTAACATCCACACAGATGCTGAGAATGACAGCCTCAACACTGCATTTAATCTATTATTAGACTCTATTGGCTTTGCTCAAAAAGTAAATGAGTCCACCCACCACTTTAATCATATCTTAGATCTTGTTTTGACTTATGGTATGGAAATAGAAGACTTAACAGTATTCCCTGAAAACTCCCTTCTGTCTGATCATTTTTTAATAACATTTACATTTACCCTGATGGACTACCCTGCAGTGGGGAATAAGTTTCATTACACTAGAAGTCTTTCAGAAAGCGCTGTAACTAGGTTTAAGGATATGATTCCTTCTTTATGTTCTCTAATGTCATATACCAACACAGAGCAGAGTAGCTACCTAAACTCTGTAAGGGAGTTAGAGTATCTCGTCAATAGTTTTACATCCTCACTGAAGACAACTTTGGATGCTGTAGCTCCTCTGAAAAAGAGAGCTTTAAATCAGAAGTGTCTGACTCCGTGGTATAACTCACAAACTCGTAGCTTAAAGCAGATAACCCGTAAGTTGGAGAGGAAATGGCGTCTCACTAATTTAGAAGATCTTCACTTAGCCTGGAAAAAGAGTTTGTTGCTCTATAAAAAAGCCCTCCGTAAAGCTAGGACATCTTTCTACTCATCACTAATTGAAGAAAATAAGAACAACCCCAGGTTTCTTTTCAGCACTGTAGCGAGGCTGACAAAGAGTCAGAGCTCTATTGAGCTGAGTATTCCATTAACTTTAACTAGTAATGACTTCATGACTTTCTTTGTTAACAAAATTTTGACTATTAGAGAAAAAATTACTCATAATCATCCCAAAGATGTATCGTTATCTTGGCTGGTTTCAGTGATGCCGGTATTTGGTTAGACTCTTTCTCTCCGATTGTTCTGTCTGAGTTATTTTCATTAGTTACTTCATCCAAACCATCAACATGTTTATTAGACCCCATTCCTGCCAGGCTGCTCAAGGAAGTCCTACCATTATTTAATGCTTCAATCTTAAATATGATCAACTTATCTTTGTTAGTTGGCTATGTACCACAGGCTTTTAAGGTGGCAGTAATTAAACCATTACTTAAAAAGCCATCACTTGACCCAGCTATCTTAGCTAATTATAGGCCAATCTCCAACCTTCCTTTTCTCTCAAAGATTCTTGAGAGGGTAGTTGTAAAACAGCTAACTGATCACCTGCAGAGGAATGGTCTATTTGAAGAGGTTCAGTCAGGTTTTAGAATTCATCATAGTACAGAAACAGCATTAGTGAAGGTTACAAATGATCTTCTTATGGCTTCGGACAGTGGACTTATCTCTGTGCTTGTTCTGTTGGACCTCAGTGCTGCTTTTGATACTGTTGACCATAAATTTTATTACAGAGATTAGAGCATGTCATAGGTATTAAGGGCACTGCGCTGCGGTGGTTTGAATCATATTTGTCTAATAGATTACAGTTTGTTCATGTAAATGGGGAATCTTCTTCACAGACTAAAGTTAATTATGGAGTTCCACAAGGTTCTGTGCTAGGACCAATTTATTCACTTTATACATGCTTCCCTTAGGCAGTATTATTAGACGGTATTGCTTAAATTTTCATTGTTACGCAGATGATACCCAGCTTTATCTATCCATGAAACCAGAGGACACACACCAATTAGCTAAACTGCAGGATTGTCTTACAGACATAAAGACATGGATGACCTCTAATTTCCTGCTTTTAAACTCAGATAAAACTGAAGTTATTGTACTTGGCCCCACAAATCTTAGAAGCATGGTCTCTAACCAGATCTTTACTCTGGATGGCATTTCCCTGACCTCTAGTAATACTGTGAGAAATCTTGGAGTCATTTTTGATCAGGATATATCATTCAAAGCGCATATTAAACAAATATGTAGGACTGCCTTTTTGCATTTACGCAATATCTCTAAAATCAGAAAGGTCTTGTCTCAGAGTGATGCTGAAAAACTAATTCATGCATTTATTTCCTCTAGGCTGGACTATTGTAATTCATTATTATCAGGTTGTCCTAAAAGTTCCCTAAAAAGCCTTCAGTTAATTCAAAATGCTGCAGCTAGAGTACTGACGGGGACTAGCAGGAGAGAGCATATCTCACCCGTGTTGGCCTCTCTTCATTGGCTTCCTGTTAATTCTAGAATAGAATTTAAAATTCTTCTTCTTACTTATAAGGTTTTGAATAATCAGGTCCCATCTTATCTTAGGGCCCTCGTAGTACCATATTACCCCATTAGAGCGCTTCGCTCTCAGACTGCAGGCTTACTTGTAGTTCCTAGGGTTTGTAAGAGTAGAATGGGAGGCAGAGCCTTCAGCTTTCAGGCTCCTCTCCTCTGGAACCAGCTCCCAATTCAGATCAGGGAGACAGATACCCTCTCTACTTTTAAGATTAGGCTTAAAACTTTCCTTTTCGCTAAGGCTTATAGTTAGGGCTGGATCAGGTGACCCTGGACTATCCCTTGGTTATGCTGCTTTAGACGTAGACTGTGGGGGGGTTCCCATGATGCACTGTTTCTTTCTCTTTTTGCTCTGTATGCATCACTCCGCATTTAATCATTAGTGATCGATCTCTGCCCCCTTCCACAGCATGTCTTTTTCCTGGTTCTTTCCCTCAGCCCCAACCAGTCTCAGCAGAAGACTGCCCCTCCCTGAGCCTGGTTCTGCTGGAGGTTTCTTCCTGTTAAAAGGGAGTTTTTCCTTCCCACTGTAGTCAAGTGCTTGCTCACAGTGGGTCGTTTTGACCGTTGGGGTTTTTCATAATTATTGTATGGCCTTGCCTTACAATATAAAGCGCCTTGGGGCAACTGTTTGTTGTGATTTGGCGCTATATATAAAAAAAGTTGATTGATTGATTGATTCATCCTAGCAGAATAACTATGGACTCAACAACTCTCATTGACAATATTTTAACTAACGTTATATCCGGTAATCTTAGTGGGGGACTACTGGTCAGTGATATCAGTGATCACTTGCCAGTTTTCTCAGTCTTTGCATTGGAGGGTTGTTGTATGTATCGAAGCAATATCAAATTCATGAGTAGAAAAGTAACACCTGAAACAATTGATAATTTAAGGGAGGATTTATCAAGTCAGAATTGGTCAGATGTTTTTGTTGATGATGTTGACAGGTCATATGATGCTTTCATCTCCATTTTTTCCAGTTTGTATAATAAACATTGTCCATTTGTTGACAAAATATATAGAAATCAATATAGCAACAAACCATGGATAACTAAGGGGCTTCAGAGGGCATGTAAAAAGAAAAACGTACTATATAAACATTTCATAAAACAACGAACTAAGGAAGCTGAAAGTAAGTATAAAACATATAAGAATAAGTTAATCAATATCATGAGACTCAGTAAAAAAATATATTATAATGAGTTACTTGTCAAAATAGAAATAACATCAAAAACACATGGAACATATTAAATGAAATAGTAAAAAAGAATAGAGTAACTAGAGATTATCCTTCATTTTTTCAGAGTAACAACTACATCACGATTGATAACGACGAGTCTATTGCTGAACACTTTAATGAATACTTCGTTAATGTGGGTAAAAATCTTGCCAGTAAAATTGACTCATCAACTAATAACTTCTGGGTAAATAATTCAACGTTTAACAAATCTGTTTCAATGTTCATTGGTGGTACTCATGAAAGGGAAATACTTGATCTGGTTCATGGTTCAAAAAGTAAGAAATCGACTGATTTTAATAATTTGGATATGGCTTTATTAAAAAAAGTTATTGATTGTATAGTAAAACCATTCAATTATATTTGCAATATGTCACTAAGTACTGGTAAATTTCCTTCTCAAATGAAAATAGCCAAAGTAATTCCTCTGTTTAAAACTGGTGACAAACACACATTTTCTAATTATAGACCTATATCACTCCTGCCACAATTTTCCAAAATTTTGGAAAAAATATTTGCTAAAAGATTAAATGATTATTTACTGAAGCATAACATCATTTGTGAAGAACAATATGGATTCAGAAGGTCTCGAACTACATCACATGCTTTGATGGACTTTGTGGAAAGTATAGCAACTGCAATTGACAATAAACAATACACAATATGTGTTTTTTTTTTTTTACAGAAAGCGTTTGACACAATTAACCATGGAATACTATTAATTAAACTGCAGAAATATGGAATCAGAGGTCTGGCATATGAATGGATAGCTAGTTATTTACAAGGCAGATTTCAGTATGTTCAATTCAATAATACAAATTCTGAACTCAGGGATGTCACATGTGGGGTGCCGCAGGGCTCAGTGCTGGGTCCTTTGTTGTTTATAATCTATATAAATAAGTTGGGTGTCGAGTTCACTGAGATGTGTCCTTTTTGCGGATGATACAACTGTGTTCTGTAGCGGTGAAAATCTTGAACAGCTTCTGGACATAGTGGAGAAAGAACTGGAAAAATTTAAGGTTTGGTTTGACGCTAATAAGTTGTCACTCAACCTTGGGAAAACTAAATGTATTATATTTGGAAATAAACAGGCACCCAAATGTAAAAATTTAACTATAAACAATAAGGAAATTGAGTTAGTAACAGAGAATAAATTTTTAGGTGTTATAATTGATAATAAACTTAGCTGGAAACCACATATAAATTATGTGAAATCAAAATTGTCAAAAACTATAGCCATTCTGTATAAAGCCAAAGACCTACTGCCGCAAGAAGGGTTACTTACTTTATACCATTCTCTGATGGTACCATATATGACATATTGTGTTGAGTCATGGGGAAACACTTACAAATCAAATACCAATCCAATATTCCTTTTGCAAAAACGAGCCATACGAATCATCTGCAATAAACAATATCATGAACCAACTCATTCTTTATTTGTGTCTTTAAATTTATTAAAATTCATAGATTTGGTCGATTACATTACAATTCAAACTTTATTTCGAGAGAAAAACCAAGCCTTACCGAGACATGTCCAGAGTCTGTTCCGATTGAGGGAATCCTGATATAGTTTAAGAGGTTGTGCAATTTTTATGAAACCACCAGTAAGAACAAATGTAAAGGGTTTTTGTGTGTCTGTGGTTGGGGTGAGGAAATGGAACAAATGTTCAACAGAGGTTAGAATGAGTAGTACCTTAGTAAGATTTAAGAAACTACTCAAAAAGAACATCATGTCTAAGTATCATAAAGAAGCAAATATAATTTGATTTATATGGAATGTTCAATTTATAAGTGGGACTCATTGTATATTTGAATGTGTGGGTATGTATATGCGTATGTAGATATATAGATATGGGTAGGTGTATATGTATATGTATATAAGTGACTGTGTATATGTATGTATATATTTATGTTTGTAAAGTATATAAGTATGTATATAGGTATATATGGCACAGCCCAAGCAGAGGGTCACCCCCAAGAGCCTGGTCTGCTTGAGGTTTCTTCCTTATAGGGAGTTTTTCCTCACCACAGTTGCCTAGTGCTCGCTCTGGGGGTTGGTAAGGTTAGTCCTTACTGGCGTAAAGTACCTTGATTCGACTTTCTTGTGATCTGGTACTATATAAATATAATTATAAGTGAATAGTATATTGATGTGTATGTCTCTGTGTCGACATGTAGTAGTGAATTTGTATTTATGTAAATATGACTGATTAGAATTGTTGGACTTGTACGAGCAGGGGTGGGCGCTAATAAGCTTTGCTTCAGCCCACACCCTTTCGGACTCACTAGTTTTGTCTGTTTGTGGAATTGTTCATTTTTTTCTATTTGAATATTTTGTGTGCCGAATAAAAACTTTGTCACTTGTCACTGTCGCCAAGTGCTTGCTCACAGGGGGTCGTTTTGACCGTTGGGGTTTTTCCGTAATTATTGTATTGCCTTGCCTTACAATATAAAGCGCCTTGGGGCAGCTGTTTGTTGTGATTTGGCGCTATATAAATAAAGTTGATTTGATTTGAAGTAAACTAATTGCATATAAGACAAAACATTCTTATAGTTGAATATCTTGGCTTCTTGAATCATACCGCAAACAGACTAAACTTAATTTTTGTAATTAACTGCATTTTCTCCAGATCAAGTAGAAAATCAAGGAAATATTAAGGGACAGTTATGGAATCCACTCAGTATTGAGGCAAAACTGCAATTTTTGTTATGTGTCGGACGCGGTCGGAGCACCGACCCAGCGTTTGACAGGACCCAGCACGAAATAAGCAGAGCACGGTTCAAAAGATAACAGAATTTAATAATCATAATGAGTGCAGTGATAAACAACCAAAAATGTCCGCGGTCTGGTGAGGTGAAAACACGGCGCGCTCTCAGCAGCGCAAACGGTCCGGAGCCACAGCAGTTCGGACCCAGGGACCCCGCCGACACCCCCCAGGTGGCCGCGACAAACCGAGTCTGTGAAGAAAGAAAACATGAGGTGAGTCCAACACTCTTCACCCAGAGAGACACAGCTCAAAAGGTGCACACAATCAGCAAACACTTCCTGGCTTAAATATATATCAGCTTCTCACCCTGCAGGCACGGAACAACTCAGTTCAAATCTCCACTGCAGCAGAAGCTGATTAGACAATTAGCATAACGTGACAGCTCAATACAACAAGGTGTGAGGGACACCAAATCTACTGTCATTACTTCATAAAAGTCACCAAAACCAAATTACCTCAGGAAGTGTGCTGAAGAGCGTGAGACCTCACCCAATCCTCCTTCACAGACTGTGGCATCAAACCTGGAGCGGTCTCTGCGTCTGTAATGGTGAGATTGTTCTCCTGACGTCGATCTCACACGTCTGCTCACAAGGTCGAGTCTCTGGCAATCACACACTGTGCATTCAAGGTTTAAGTGCAGCAATCTCTGATCAAGACAGAATACACCACAGCTGTGAGTCCTGATGACCTGCACGTGAAAACAAGCCTCAGGTGTTCAGGGTGAGGTCCTAATGCTCAGCCACTCAGTCCTGAATGCATACCACCTGGTGGGAGAAACAGAAAACAAAAACAAAGCCAGCCAAACACCCCAGCCCACAACAATTTTTTTTTTTTAACAAAAAGAAAAAGTCATAAGTATATTGGTGCACAGTAAGAAATTGACAAAGAAAAGCTGGATCTAGCTTTCTTGAACAGAGGCTGATAGACCAGCTTAGCAATATATGACTATGTTGTGGACTTTATTATTTATTATTAGTTTTTCATGGAGATTGAGATCTGGGCAATTTTCTGGTTGAGAATGGAATGAGTGGATACTCTGGAATGAGTGGATACTCTGCTTTGTGATAAGATGCATTATCATCCTGACATGAGCTCACCACCCAATGTACGAGGTCTGTCCGTAAAGTATAGGTCCTTTTTATTTTTTTCTAAAACTATATGGATTTCATTCATATGTTTTTACGTCAGACATGCTTGAACCCTCGTGCGCATGCGTGAGTTTTTCCACGCCTGTCGGTGACGTCATTCGCCTGTGAGCACTCCTTGTGGGAGGAGTCGTCCAGCTCCTCGTCGGAATTCCTTTGTCTGAGAAGTTGCTGAGAGACTGGCGCTTTGTTTGATCAAAATTTTTTCTAAACCTGTGAGACACATCGAAGTGGACATGGTTCGAAAATTAAGCTGGTCTTCAGTGAAAATTTTAACAGCTGATGAGAGATTTTGAGGTGATTCTGTCGCTTTAAGGACTTTTCACGGTGCGAGACGTCGCGCAGCGCTCTCAGGCGGCGTCATCAGCCTGTTTCAAGCTTAAAACCTTCACATTTCAGGCTTTATTGATCCAGGACGTCGTGAGAGAACAGAGAAGTTTCAGAAGAAGTCAGTTTCAGCATTTTATCCGGATATTCCACTGTTAAAGGAGATTTTTTTAATGAAAGACGTGCAGGCGGATTGCAGCGTCGGCTCGCAGCCGCCGCGACGCTCCGCCACAGAAAAAACACCTCTGTTAGAAGCCTTGAGGACAAGTTGGAACATCTCCAGCTGATAAACAATTTCTCATATACTCACTCCACTGAAAGCCATCAAAAGCCGCCTGGATTTTACAAATGGTTATCAACACGGAGGTGTTTTTCCTGTGCCGCCGCGCCGCGTCGGCTGCGTCCCGACGCGCGGACCCGTCCGCACGGACCCGTCCGCACGTCTTTCATTAAAAAAATCTCCTTTAACAGTGGAATATCCGGATAAAATGCTGAAACCGACTTCTTCTGAAACTTCTCTGTTCTCTCACGACGTCCTGGATCAATAGAGCCTGAAATGTGGAGGTTTTAAGCTTGAAACAGGCTGATGACGCCGCCTGAGAGCGCTGCGCGACGTCTCGCACTGTGAAAAGTCCTTAAAGCGACAGAATCACCTCAAAATCTCTCATCAGCTGTTAAAATTTTCACTGAAGACCAGCTTAATTTTTCGAACCATGTCCACTTCGATGTGTCTCACAGGTTTAGAAAAAATTTTGATCAAACAAAGCGCCAGTCTCTCAGCAACTTCTCAGACAAAGGAATTCAGACGAGGGGCAGGATGACTCCTCCCACAAGGAGTGCTCACAGGCGAATGACGTCACCGACAGGCATGGAAAAACTCACGCATGCGCACGAGGGTGCAAGCATGTCTGACGTAAAAACATATGAATGAAATCCATATAGTTTTTGAAAAAAATAAAAAAGGACCTATACTTTACGGACAGCCCTCGTATTTAATTTTGATGGAATGAGCAAAGTGTCAAACATGACGCTATACACCTGTGTATTGACTGTTGAGGTAATGACAATGTCTATTGGTCTTTTACGTTAAATGCACCCGAATGCCATTTAGGCCTGCACACAAGTTGACACAAATGAGATTAAATGGCTACAAAAGGTAACCATCCTCACCTGCGATCTATTTCCTTGTAATCAGTGTGTGTGTGTATAAAAGGCCAGTGAGTGTCTGAGCTCCTGACAAACCCTTGCATCTTACATCCAGTGCTGCAGTGACACTTCTGATTTCTGAGTCATAGGGAAAGCAAAAGAATTGGCAAAGAAAAGGTACTTGAACTGTATATAACAGGAAACTGATATAAAAAGATATCCAAGGACTGAGAATGCCAATCAGGAGTCACCAGAAGAATGCCATGATTATGCAAATGCCACAAAGTATCCCGCTTACAATACGCCAAACAGCACAGACTACAAAGTCATTTGGAGTGATGAGAACAAAATTGAACATTTTGGCCACAACCATAAATGTTACATTTGGAGAGGAGACAACATGTTGTTGGCTGCCTTGGTTCCTGCCTGGTTTGGCCTTTTTCCCTCTGTGTTTCAAGGTGGCGTGCCGCAGAGCTGATCACCCCACCTGTGGCTCATCATCATACCTGTATTTAAACCCCAGTTCAACACTTCCATCTTCGCCAGAAACTCAGTTTTCACTACTTGTGAATCTGCACCCCAACAGCTCTGCAGGCAGCCACCTGGCTCCGGTGTCACCGACTGAACGGTTCCCTCTAAAAACTGGTTGGCCCTGCCTTCACTGTGCCTTCATTGCGGTTTGGGATGAAGATGAGGATTTGGACCAGCTTATCACTTTGGTCATCAGAATCAACAACCAGTTGAGGGAGCACCGGAGGGAGAAGTGCCATAGGGCTGATCCAGTCTCTTCCACTCGGGGGTCTCCACGACAGGGACCAGGGCCGTCCCTACTGAGCTCCAATGGGCTCCCCCTCTCCAGCTCTCCAGCTCCCCCTCCTGATGAGCCTATGCAGTTTGGAAGGGAAAAAAAAACACCTGCAAAGGCTGTGCCTCTATTGTGTTGCTAAGGGACATGTCCTCAGCACTTGCCCCATTTGGCCAAAAGCCAACGCTCGCCCGTAGGGTCTGGGCTATGGGTGAGGCAGATTGAATTCACAGGTGTGTCTTCAGGTCGCACGCAAATCTGGCTAAGATTCTATTTGGAGACTCCTCCCTATCTGTTGCCACACTCATCTACACCAGAGCAGAGGGTAATTTCATGGATCTGATGTTTGTTTCAGATGCACATCTTCATGTTAAACCACTCCCGTCACCCCTCTCAGTCCACGCGTTAGATGGCACACCCCTACTGGCCATCACTTACCAAACTGAGCCGGTCACATTAGTGGTGCCGGGTAATCATAGGGAGTCTATCCGTTTTTTTCTTTTGCCATCCACTTCTCCGATGGTTAGTGAAGCACAACCCCCAGATCAATTGGCCATTACGCAGTGGAGCGAAACCTGCCATAGTAGGTGTCTTCGATCATCTGTGCCACCCAGCATCACAGTCAGGGAGTTGGACAGCACACCTCCTGATCTGTCTTTAGTCACAGCTGAGTATCACAATCTCGCTGAAGTGTTCAGCAAAGATCGTGCTCTGTCACTCCCACGTCACTGTCCATATGATTGTGCCATTGATTTGCTCCCAGGTGCGACATTACCGTCCAGTCTATGTACAACCTCTCGCATCCAGAAAGGGAATCAATGGAGACCTATATCCTAGAGTCCTTGGCTGCTGGGTTTATTTGGCACTCATCATGTCCTTTGGCGGCAGGCTTCTTCTTTGTCGGTAAGAAGGATGGCCCGCTGTAAAGCTCCTCTCACTCAGAAAGGGTGTGTGTGATGTTAAGAGGCGCATTTAGCACTCGCTGCTAAACACGTCACAATCCGCCACAACCACATCACACAATACCATGTGCAGGCACTCACCAGGGTATGGCGAGTGTTTTGGACATGTTCAAAACGCTCATCACTCAATTCTCTTTGTCGCACAGTCACCACTTTACATGCCACTAACTCTAACACATTAACACACATGGCGTCTGAGTGAAAGGGTGGAAACTGCCAGGTTGTTAAGAAAGACAATGTGCTATGTTAAACATCACTGAACATTGCGCACAAGGCGGCAGTCACTGGTATTAGCAGTGAGTACAGATGTGTGCATGGTTAGTATACATAAGATACCTTCTGTGTGAGAGTAGCTTAAGTGTGTACATTGTTAATACGATTTCATTCAGCCAGCCACAAACAGTGACTCCTGTTGTTTTGGACATGTAAATGTTGTAATTCCATAATTGTTTCATCAGGTTTGAGTGATTACGTATTTTTTTCTTCTAGTTACTCTGTAACAATGGCATTATTTAAACAAACTGAATTTGTTTGAGGTTCAGCTACTCAAAAAAACTGTTTGGCATGATATCTGTGATTTGCTTAATTGGTGAATATAAGAAATCTGGGTGAACATCCTCCACATGTGCTGATTCCAAATTATTTGCCTGGGGTTGTAGGAAGCACCTTGAAAAATGCAACAGGATACCCACATATCACCTGACTGAAGCAGATAGATTACCACTTTCAGGTGGTGTGGATGCACTGCCTGGGTGGTTGCCACCAGCAATCTAGGGTGTTTCGTGGTGTGATGGATGTTGTGACGTGCAGCACTAGTCTACACTCCCAGACTTACTTGGCAAACTTGGCCTGTAGCAACAAAGTAAGCTGCAAAATGTGTAGATTTGTAATGAAAATTTAATTGTTAGTGCTCTGTTAACAGTCCATGTGTTAACCTTTGCAAAGTGCTTGAGTCTTTTTCTCTGAGTTGACAATATAATAAAACATTGCCACAACTATTAAGGTGATTCTACAACCCCTGACAAAAATTATGGAATCACCGGCCTCGGAGGATGTTCATTCAGTTGTTTAATTTTGTAGAAAAAAGCAGATCACAGACATGACACAAAACTAAAGTCATTTCAAATGGCAACTTTCTGACTGTAAGAAACACTATAAGAAATCAGGAAAAAAAATTGTGGCAGTCAGTAACGGTTATTTTTTTAGACCAAGCAGAGGGAAAAATATGCAATCACTCAATTCTGAGGAAAGAATTATGGAATCATGAAAAACTAAAGAACGCTCCAACACATCACTAGTATTTTGTTGCACCACCTCTGGCTTTTATAACAGCTTGCAGTCTCTGAGGCATGGACTTAATGAGTGACAAACACTACTCTTCATCAATCTGGCTCCAACTTTCTCTGATTGCTGTTGCCAGATCAGCTTTGCAGGTTGGAGCCTTGTCATGGACCATTTTCTTCAACGTCCACCAAAGATTTTCAATTGGATTAAGATCCGGACTATTTGCAGGCCATGATATTGACCCTATGTGTCTTTTTGCAAGAAATGTTTTCACACTTTTTGCTCTATGGCAAGATGCATTATTATCTTGAAAAATGATTTCATCATCCCCAAACATCCTTTCAATTGATGGGATAAGAAAAGTGTCCAAAATATCAACGTAAACTTGTGCATTTATTGATGTAATGACAGCCATCTCCCCAATGCCTTTACCTGACATGCAGCCCCATATCATCAATGACTGTGGAAATTTACATGTTCTCTTCAGGCAGTCATCTTTATAAATCTCATTGGAACGGCACCAAACAAAAGTTCCAGCATCATCACCTTGCCCAATGCAGATTCATCACTGAATATGACTTTCATCCAGTCATCCACAGTCCACGATTGTTTTTCCTTAGCCCATCGTAACCTTGTTTTTTCTGTTTAAGTGTTAATGGTGGCTTTCGTTTAGGTTTTCTGTATGTAAATTCCATTTCCTTTAGGCGGTTTCTTACAGTTCAGTCACAGACGTTGACTCCAGTTTCCTCCCATTCGTTCCTCATTTGTTTTGTTGTGCATTTTCGATTTTTGAGACATATTGCTTTAAGTTTTCTGTCTTGACGCTTTGATGTCTTCCTTGGTCTACCAGTATGTTTGCCTTTAACAACCTTCCCATGTTGTTTGTATTTGGTCCACAGTTTAGACACAGCTGACTGTGAACAACCAACATCTTTTGCAACATTGCGTGATGATTTACCCTCTTTTAAGAGTTTGATAATCCTCTCCTTTGTTTCAATTGACATCTCTTGTGTTGGAGCCATGATTCATGTCAGTCCACTTGGTGCAACAGCTCTCCAAGGTGTGATCACTCCTTTTTAGATGCAGACTAACGAGTAGATCTGATTTGATGCAGGTGTTAGTTTTGGGGATGAAAATTTACAGGGTGATTCCATAATTTATTCCTCAGAATTGAGTGAGTCCATATTTTTTTTCCCTCTGCTTGGTCTAAAAAATTAACCGTTACTGACTGCCACAATTTTTTTTTTTCCTGATTTCTTATAGTGTTTCTTAAAGCCAGAAAGTTGCCATTTGAAATGACTTTAGTTTTGTGTCATGTCTGTGATCTGCTTTTTTCTACAAAATTAAACAACTGAATGAACATCCTCCGAGGCCGGTGATTCCATCATTTTTGCCAGGGGTTGTACTTAAAAAAAAATCCTTCAAAATATTGTTTGTTTCAGTGCAAAAGACTAAGCTTTAAACGTGAAGTCATTAAACCACTTTTATAATTTAAACTTTTGCATTGAATCAAAATACATTTTGAGTTTATTCAAGATTTTAAGGCAGCAACTGAACTTGAGTTTTTAGGAAGAACCACCTTGATAGTTCTGACTGAATTTGGAAACACAGTTAAAAAGTAGAAATGATTTTCCACTTGGGATTAATAATAGAGTTTTTCTGATTCTAACACAATGTAATTTAACACTGAGGATTTCTTGTTTGCTGTGTACCTGACGTCTGACAATTGGCGAAAAAAAATGTAAGATGATGGATGGATGTTGCATTTCTTCTCTTCCATTTCCTTTCCAGCATGCCCTACAGCACCACCTCCTGCCTAGTGGTTAAAGGTACAAAGCAATCTCCCTTTAGGGTCAGAGCAGGATTCCAGCACAGCACAGAGTAATTACCGGAAGTTCTCATTCATACACACAGATACAAACATGCTGTAGCATACACAAGAATACATTCATAAAGACACATGCACACTGCACACGACGCATTAAAAAAAAACATCTTGTTGCTGCTCATATGCTCTCAGTGCAGGTATTCAACATTTTCAGTACTTTGCCACATCCACTACACCATGGAACTACTGAGGCAAACAAGCAGTCAGTCCATCACCACTTCTCAAAAGTACTGTAAATATCTGTCTGTTGCACACAGTTGTAACATCGATGTCCCCTGAGTCTTCTCCAACCAACTGGGTCCTCAACACTGATGCACTTGCATGCTGCATCATAGAGAGAAACACACCGCATTGCCAACATCTCATCACTGACACTCCCTCATCATACCAATAATACTGTTCCTGCTTCCTGTCATCTTACTTTGACAGGAAGCACCAGGACCTTAGACTTGGACCTTCATTTTCCTGCAAAGACTGCATGACTCCCCAGGCTCTTGCCCGGCTTCTCTCAATCTCAAAGGCCAGGAACCCTGAGACATACTTTTATCTATCCATCTATTTATCAATAGAACTTTACTCCATTCATCATATAGGGACTCTTATTTGAAGGAAATTATCCAAGTGGTTGTATAAATTTGATTTAAAGCTGATTTGACAGTATTTTTTTCAAAAATGCTGCAGTAAATTGGTGTGGAGTTTCATATGGGGATTATCAGGCTCACTCTTAACAGGAATATGTACAAAATAAGTGTTTGGATGTGTGGTGGGTCTGTTAGCTCTCAGTGGTGACACAGAGTTGGTCCTGATTAGTACTTGGCTGGGAAACCACCTAGGAATTCTATGGGGAAGGACTTAAATCTCCAACATGGATCGGTCATGGATCCACTCTGGCAACCCTGCATGAATGCACTGTATAATAGAAATGTAGTGTCTCACATCCACCAATGCAACTTCACTGCACACACATATTGTCAGGTCAGTTCAGGTCTGGGAGCATGAGCTGTTCCTATGCATCACCGCATCCACCACACCATGGATCTACTTTGTGTCCTGGATGGCAATCACCAAGGCAGACAATCAGCCCATCCTCACATGGGAAAAGTAACCATCAGTCTGCCACAGCCAGATGAAATGTTGGCATACCTTTGGGCTTTTCCAAATTGATGGGTCCTCAACACAGATACATCTGCATGCTGGATTATGTCCAAAGAAACGTGCCACATTTCCAAAATGATACTCCTCAACTGAGTCTACCAGTGTTTTGACACAGTCATTCAAGCAGTATCCAATGATCCTCTGAAGAGGCATTGCACCAATGTCTTTTAGTCATCACCTTATGTCCTTGGTTTGCATCTGAAACTCCCACTGTACAAGACAGAAAATACCAAGACTCTAAAGACATGGACCTTCTTCCTCTTTCAAAGGTATTGCTATCACCAAACACATACAGAATATCCAGTGATCTCATGACTCCATAAACTCTTCTCAGGCATCTCCTGACCTCAAAGGTTGAGGGCCCAGAGACTGCCAAGGTAAGAGAATATCTTTACAAATTTGGCACCTTCACCACAAACATATTTACATCTGATGGCTGAGAGCAGAAAATCATTTACAGCCTGGATTCTGATCTTGATCCAGGACAGTCACAAACCCAGACACTTTGATTCACCAGTCAGCTTCTCAAGTGCTGAATTCAACTGATTCTGCAAAGATCACTTACTGTACACACAACAACTCTTCCCACGAAATGACCGCAACAACCAATTCATGGAGATTAAATCAGCAGCACCCTCATAAAGATGGCTAACACTTGGCAACTAAAAGGAAAAAAAAATGAAGCAAGGACACAAACGCAAGAGTGATAATGTGAGAAACTGATGAATAAGATGTAGAGAGGGAGAGAGCTTGGAAAAGATTCAAAGTGAGTGAAAGAAAGCATCTTTACTCTTTGGAGTGTGTAAAATAAATAATCACTTGTATTCTTAATGACTGTGTGACACTATTTAGAGCCATTGGGAAGCATGTGAAAGAGGAAAAAAAAAATCCCACAGCGCACCTCGCACAGCCCCTTGACGAAAGTGAGAGCTAAAGAGGAAGAGCGAGTTGGCGGAGATGAAGTTGAAAGAACGAATCGGATATGTAGCAGCAAAACTAAAGTCGAGAAATGAGAGCGAGGAAAATTAGAGGTAAAGTTGGAAAAGGAGTTTAAAAACAGTTAAACTGAAGAGGGAGGGAAGAGTATATGAGGAAAAAAGAGGAATGAGAGATGGATGGAGAGAAGCAAAGCGGGAAAATGAGCCAAAGTGCGAGAGGAGAAGATTAGGAGGGGGGCGTCTGGTGACTACAGCCTCCCTGGTGTCTTCTGTCTTTGATCTAAATGTACTTTGGCATTTCTCCTCTCCTCTCCTCAGATGCAATTAGATTCTGCGCTAGCCAAGCAGACGCAGATGAAATGGCTGCTTAATGACTTCCTCGGCAACGCAAACCTTCCATCTGGAGCCTCCAGTTCCCCTCCTCCCCTCTGCCTCCTCAACCATCATATTCACATTCCTCTCACTGATTTGCTGTCATTTTTCCGGCATTTTTCTTTGATTTGCTGGTTTCGCTAATGCTTGCATTCATATGGTTTTCTGTTCAAATTATTTTCACTTTCCTAAATGATTTCTGTTGTGTTCAGTAATCGTATTGCTTTCCCACTTTACTAAGTTAGAGTTCCCAATGAATCTACTGAAACAAGGCGAACTCATTTGTTTGGTAGGTTTTTAAAAGACAATACAAGAAGACATCTTAGAACAGGGGTCATCAAACCTCAGTTCAATTCTCTCTCTCTCTTTCTCTCTCTGTATATATATATATATGAGGTCTGTGATAAAAAAAGCAGTCCTTTTTATTTTTTTCAAAAAATAAATGGATTTGATTCATATGTTTTTATGTCAGACAAGCTTGAACCCTCGTGCGCATGCGTGAGTTTTGTCATGCCTGTCGGTGACGTCATTCGCCTGTGGGCAGGCTTTGAATGAGGTGTGGACTCCCCCTCCCGTCGGAATCTCTTTGTCTGAGACGCTGCAGGGAGACGGCGTGCGTTGCTTTATCAATTTTTTTCAGGACCGGTGAGGAATATCCGTGTGGACACTATTCAAGAAATTCAGCTGGTTTTCGGTGTAAAGTTTAACGGCTGATGAGAGATTGTGGAGTTTCTTTCGCTTTAAGGACAGCCCACAAAGCGGATCGGCGCGGCGCGGTCGGAGGTGGCGTCCGTCTGGCTGTTTCGAGCTGAAAACATCCTAATTTAAAGCTCTGTTCACCCAGGACATCGTCAGAGAACAGAGAAGTTTCAGAAGAAGCCGGCATCAGGAGTTTACCCAGACATTCCACTGTTAAAGGAAATTTTGTGTTATGTGTCGACGCGGGTTGAGGAGCGGACCTGCGTCTGACGGAGCCCAGCGCTAAAATAACCAGAAAGCGGTTCCAATAACAAAATAATTTATTTTTCCACCCTCTGGTGCATAATAAAGTGTATGAACAAAAGAAGCGTCAGTCTGGTGGAGTGAAGGCTGGCACACTCTCCAGCGCCTAAAAGGATCGAAGCCCGGCGCTTCTGGACTCACTTTTACTGCCAAACACCCCCCAGGTGGACACGACAAACCGACTCTCTCTGATGTGTGCTGACAGCATGTGTCCCTCACCCTTCTTCCTTCACAGGCACGATGTCAAACCCAGGCGCGGTCCTCAGCATCTCACAAACGAAGACCACAAGGTCGAGTTCCCAGCAATTCTGCTTGAATCACACATGGCTTAAATGCAGAACGCCATCTAATTATCTGCTTCAGCTGAAAGTCTTTAAGGTTGCATGTGAGCACCATCCACAGGTGCTGCACATAACGTTGATGAGGGTGAAGAACTCTTCAGCCAGCACCTTCTCCACAGACAAATCAGTTTTCATACCACCTGGAGAGCAAAGAAAAGAAAAGAACACCAAAATTTCCAGCCACACCCCCCCAACACACAACAGTACCCCCCCTTTAACGGGAAGCCTCCCGGCGACCGAACAGACCAGGTCCGAGAATAGCACCTCCCTCCAGGGTCCTCGTCAGGAAGCAGACAGCATAACGCTCCCAAGGTCCACCACAGACAGCAGGACAGGGCACCGCAGCTGGAAGGCCGGCTGGCATCAACAAAACCCCAAAACAGTCCCTAATACAATCCAACATACAAGAAAAAACATAAAACACCACCCAAAACCTCCCCAGGGGACCGTCCCATCCAACCCGGGGAAGAAAAGAAAAACTCCCAAATGCAAAAACTCAACACAGCCCCACAAACACAATACAAACATAAATGCATAAAAGAAAAATAACAAACAATCCTCCCAGAACGACTTGCAGAGCCCAACACCCCCAGAAGCCCTTTACCGCCGGTTCCAGGAGGAATAGCCAGAACCGGAATCCCACAAAGGTCCCCAGGTACACATGGAGCAAACGGCGCCCCCCAGAGGACCGTACCATCAAACCCCAGGAGGCACCCTCCCCACAACCCCGGAACCCCAGACCCGGCCACACCTGGCTAGTCGGCCCCACAAACCAATTCCCCCCCAGAGGACCGTCCCATCAACCCTGGAGGTGGAACCCGGAAGGAAACAAAACATAATCAAAATCCAACCCCCGGAGGACTACCCTAAACAACCCCGGGGGCAAATAAAACAACCGTTAAACCCTGTTACCTTCCCCGGCACCCCAAAAGACCCCAGGTCCCTCCCAGAGCCCCTCGGCGGCTCAATTTTGGCGAACGGCACAAAACATCAAGCTGGGGAAGGGAACAGGAAAAAGTAACCCGGCCCCAACCCCTAGGCGCAGCGGAAAACCGGAAATACGTCCAGTGCCCCAACTCGACCATACCCCAGCCTCTCGGGAGGGGTGGAACTACCGAAATGGCGAACGGCAACAGATTGGCCCACCCCTCCGACTGAGGTATGTCCCCGCTGCACCACACCCCGGCAACACCAATGACGAACAGTACAAAGGCCCACCGAGGCTGGAGTGGAACCGGGCCCTAACCAAACCAAGAAAAACGCCCCTAACAACCCCCCCCCCCTAGGTGCAGAGGTCTTCTGAGAACGCTCAGCGTGACCAACCTGCACCACCCCACAACCCACAAGACGAACGGTCTTGGGGCAAGTGAGGTTGGGGTTAGGGAAGTAGGGAAATAAAAAACAACAAAACAAAACGACCCCAGACCCAAACAGAAAATACCTAAATACACATAAAAAAAACAACGATCAAGTGAGTCCAGACGGGCTTCTAACCGCCTATCGTTCACTCCACCAGACACGCCTCTGACTCCCCAAACAAATTATAACCCCTATTCAAAGAAACAAAACATTAACCCATACAAATTTTTTTTTTTTTTGTGTGTGTGTGTATTATTTCGCCTGTCCCAGAACACCTGGAGATACGTCACCAGAGAACATTGCATCAAAAATGAAGCACAGGCTTCAACGTCTCCCGCATAAGGCTCCGGATGACAAATAATCAGTTCGGAGGCCGAATCTCTGGGAGACGGAGTTATCTGCATCGGTATCGATGATGCTGCAGCTGGAGCAGCAGGAAGCAGAACGGCTTGTGCTGCAAGCTCCGTAACACGGGCGTCTGTTGGTTTAATTTGGTTTGCAAGATGCAGTAATTGCTCCCATATTTTCTCCAAGTGTTCTTGAACTCTTTCGGTGAAAGGAACCGCCTCTGCCGCTGGGTCCATTATGGAATGGCCGGGAACTACTGTTATGTGTCGACGCGGGTTGAGGAGCGGACCTGCGTCTGACGGAACCCAGCGCTAAAATAACCAGAAAGCGGTTCCAATAACAAAATAATTTATTTTTTCCACCCTCTGGTGCATAATAAAGTGTATGAACAAAAGAAGCGTCAGTCTGGTGGAGTGAAGGCTGGCACGCTCTCCAGTGCCTAAAAGGATCGAAGCCCGGCGCTTCTGGACTCACTTTTACCGCCAAACACCCCCCAGGGGGACACGACAAACCGACTCTCTCTGATGTGTGCTGACAGCATGTGTCCCTCACCCTTCTTCCTTCACAGGCACGATGTCAAACCCAGGCGCGGTCCTCAGCGTCTCACAAACAAACACCACAAGGTCGAGTTCCCGGCAATTCTGCTTGAATCACACATGGCTTAAATGCAGAACGCCATCTAATTATCTGCTTCAGCTGAAAGTCTTTAAGGTTGCATGTGAGCACCATCCACAGGTGCTGCACATAACGTTGATGAGGGTGAAGGACTCTTCAGCCAGCACCTTCTCCACAGACAAATCAGTTTTCATACCACCTGGAGAGCAAAGAAAAGAAAAGAACACCAAAATGTCCAGCCACACCCCCCCAACACACAACATTTTGTAATGAAAGAACGTGCGGCCGAATTTGCCGAGTCGGATCCGTGACGACGTGACAAATCCGTCTGCGCCGCGACATGAAAAACACCTCCGTGTTGAAAACCATTTGTAAAATTCAGGCAGCTTTTGATGGCTTTCAACAAGTGAGTAACTGAGAAATTGTTTAACAGCTTGTTCATGTTCCAACTTGTCCGTTAAGGTTTCCAACGGAGGTGTTTTTCCTGTGGCGACCCCCCGTGGTCGGGTCTGGCCCGACATGTGAATCTGCCCGCATGTTCTTTCATTACAAAATCTCCTTTAACAGTGGAATGTCTGGATAAACTCCTGATCCCGAATTCTTCTGAAAGTTCTCTGTTATCTCACGACGTCTTGGGTCCACAGAGCCTGAAATTAGGAAGTTTTCAGTTTGAAACAGCGAGACGACGACGCCTCGGAGCGCAGATCACCGTCAGGCGCCGTGGGCCATCCTTACGGCGACAGTAAAACTCCAAAATCTCTCATCAGCCGTTAAAATTTTCACCGAAAACCAGCTGAATTTATCGAATGGTGTCCACTCAGTTGTGCCTTTCCAGGTTTTGAAAAAATTTTTATCAAACAAAGCAGCAGTCTCTGAGCCATTCCTAAACAATGAAAAAATCGACGAGAGGGTGGGCCACTCCTCACTCAAAGACTGCCCACAGGCGAATGACGTAACTGACAGGCGTGAAAAAACTCTTGCATGCCCACGAGGGTTCAAGCATGTCTGATGTAATCACACGTGATTCAAATCCATATGGTTTTTGAAAAAAATAGTAAGGTCCGTTACTTTTATCACAGACCTCGTATGTACCTCTTCGATGTTTTCCTTGTTGGCAGCAGAAGGCACCATGATTCATGATTATTTCCTTTGTGTGTGAAGGGGTGGATCAGTGTGTGATGATCAACCAGATCATTTCCAACATGAAGGCTTTGTTGATTCAGGATGTCGTCTGACTTTCACAAAAAGGCAGAAGGCGTGGACATCAGCATTTTTTCGGCACATTCCACTGTTACATGGAAAGAAAAGCGGAGGGACGCGACACGGAGCCGTTCATTACTCGGCACAAAACCACCTCCATGTTGGTCTCACAGGACGGCTTTCAGGTGGATTTCAGACGGCTGTCGGTTGCTTTTCAGTCGTGTGATTATCCGAGAAATTGAGCATGAGCTGGACATGCCCCAACATGTCCTGTGAGGCTTCATCACGGCATTGCTTTGCGCCATGTGGCTCCACTGCGACGCGCGGAACTCCTCCGCACGTCTGTCTCAATGTGCTGAAAAAGTGCTGATGTCCACGTCTTTTCACAATTCCTGTGCTAGTCAGATGACATACCGGATCAACAAGTTTTCACGTTGGAAATGATCTGGTTGTTTCAGCGGGGTTTGAGCCTGTCGATAGGCGCTCGGAACGCGGCACGCTCTCAGCAGTTATGGGTGGTCTTTAAACCACCTGCATCACTCCTTAATCTGTGTAATCCCCATAAAATCATCCCTGAAAGCCATATTAATTTTCCGAATGGTGCCCACCTGGAGGTCTCTCACAGTTTCTGGAAAAAAATTGATGCAGCAAAGCTCCAAATCATTCAGACATTTATTCGCAATAAAAAACGATGAGAGGGGTAGACCAGTGCTCACACAAAGCCTGCTCACAGGCGAATGATGCAACCGACAGGCGTGAAAAAACTCACGCATGCGCACGAAGGTTCAAGCTTGGCTGATGCAAACACACGTGATTCAAATCCATATGGTTTTTGAAAAAAATAAAAAGGTCGAATACTTTTCTAACAGACCTTGTATATATATATATATATATATATATATATATATATATACATACGAGGGCTGTCCATAAAGTATAGGTCCTTTTTATTTTTTTCAAAAACTATATGGATTTCATTCATATGTTTTTACGTCAGACATGCTTGAACCCTCGTGCGCATGCGTGAGTTTTTCCACGCCTGTCGGTGACGTCATTCGCCTGTGAGCACTCCTTGTGGGAGGAGTCGTCCAGCCCCTCGTCGGAATTCCTTTGTCTGAGAAGTTGCTGAGAGACTGGCGCTTTGTTTGATCAAAATTTTTTCTAAACCTGTGAGACACATCGAAGTGGACATGGTTCGAAAAATTAAGCTGGTTTTCGGTGAAAATTTTAACTGCTGATGAGAGATTTTGAGGTGATACTGTCGCTATGGAAGGATGTTCTGTAATGCTTCAATGCAATGACAATGTAATGTCTTCGGATTTGTAATCTGTATGCTGCTCCCATATTCGAATGCCTGGTAAGGCATTTCATAAAACATCTGAAGGTATTTCCCTTTCCAAGAACTCCCCCCCACACACCCCCGCCCCAACACTCGCTGAGTACACTGTTGTAAGTGGTAAATGCTTTTCCATGTAAGGCAGCTGTGGAGAGCACTTTACATTCACCTATTCATACACACAGTCACAAACTGATGTCAGAGTGCTGTGACCCGAGATGCTCATTTGAACATTGGTAGAAAGGCAGATGAAGGACCTTGTTCAAAAATCCCTTATTGATGGTAATGTGTTTGAGACAAGTGTTATTCTTTCAGCTTCCCACCAATCCCACGCTGTTGTCTGTCTGGTTTGGTGTGTGTGTGTGTGTGTGTGTGTCACATTTATGACCTTTCAGTCACAAGGCCACCATCACTTACAATAACATGAATGAATGAATGAATTAATAAATTCATTCAGCACTCAGCACACACAGTCCAAAACAACAAAAACTTACAATGAAGAAAGAAAATGGATTAACAATGCATCCATGTGCCTCAAAGGGTATAGGCAGAAGCAAAGCTTTTTAACGCCTACCCCTTTAACCAAAAATAACCAAAAATAAAATTATCTAGTCCAAAAGGAGAGGGGGAAGTAAAAAAAACCCCCAAAAAAACAACAACAACTATTCCCACTCCCCTTTCAACCACTTCAATCTCTTCAGCTTAAAGGACACAATCCGAATGTTACTGAACAAATTGACATTTACAATTTGGCAACACACAAAACTCAATGTTCTTCAGCAGATACATATCTTGAAAACATCATGTCTTTATATTGCTTTTTAAACTGATTGATATTTAGACATTGTTTGAGTTCATCCGTCAGGTTATTCCATATTCTAGGGCCACACATGGAGACACAGAAACCTTTCCCGGTCATCCGAGTGCCAGCAATTTTAAAACGATACAAGCCCCGTAAATTATATTTTCCCTCTTTCTCAGTAAAAAATTTTTTGAATTGTAAAGGGCACTTGTTTATTTTTCACTTTGTATATTAATTGAACAGTCTTGAACAAAATCATATCATGAAGTTTTAATGTTTTCGATTTAATGAACAATGGGTTGGTGTGGTCACGATAACCTGCATTATGAATTGTTCTTAATGCTCTTTTTGAAGAATGAATAATGGTTGCAATGTAGTTTTATAATTGTTGGCCTAATCATCAGCACAGTAAGTCAGGTAGGGTGCAACCAATGAACAATACAAAGTATGTAGTGCTCTGCAATCAAGAACATGCTTTGCTTTATTTAATACTAATAATAAAAGAAAAACATGGAACTATTCCCACGATACATCTGCCAATGCACTTTTATGCGCACAAATTACTCAGAGCAAAGTTGTTTTTGCATGTTTTAGTACAAAACTAGTAAACTACATTGTGTAAAACTTTGAAGCCTTTGAAGTATTTCATTAAAACATTTCCCCCAAAACAAGATCACCTCCCAGTTCAAAACCATATGAGGGTGGAGCCTAATGTTGCAGGAAAATGTCATCCCCACAGGGTCGTGGTAAAATGCAACTGGAATATCATTCTGATCAGATTAAAGTGCTGGAGCAAAAATGAAAACTTTTGATAGATTATGTATAGAGATGCAAGTTTGTGGAAACCACAGTTTACCTTCCTACCGACTCATCTGCTCCTCCACTGCATCAGCTTACTGCTGCCTTAATCGTTTCATCTGCATTTTTTCTGCCTCAAAGTGTTCCAGCCTTCTTCTCATCTTTCCACAAGAGGGAGAATGATGGAAGATGCTTTTTCTAAGTGGGCTACATAATGCAAATTTAATGAATTTGGCAGAGAAGTTGCATGATGTAGGCGTATGTGCACACTGACTCACAGATATTTACGGAAATCCACTAAAGTCAACGCATTTCCAGACACAGGTGGATGCCAAGATTTTGACACAGATAAGATCGGGTGTTAGCTTTGTAAAGCCAATGGAACATAATGCAGTGGTTCTTATGTGCTTCCAGGTCTCCATGGATATGATAGCCTTGTTAATGGTGAGTGGGCGGAATGCGCATGCACACAAGACATTTAGTACTGACCCTCCACTCACTTGGATATACAATTTAGTTTTTACAATAGTAATGATTTTATTTAATGTGGCAAGTGGGATTGCTGACATTTTGTTGCGCAATTTGAATTACATAATATTTTGAAGGAATCGCAGAATAAAGATAATGTTGCCCCACTGGTCAAAATGCAAAGTTGCCAAAGGTGTCAGACATTTGCAGGAAGCCTTATAGTATCTAAATATGATTTGGTATTCTCCCATGAAGATTTCAGTAAGTTCCCATTTAGAAAAAAAAAAAAAAAATCTTCAGCAGAGAGAAAGTTTAGTGACGGCTAATGAAGAGACTGAAAAGCAATGAATTTAAGGCTGCAGTAGACCAACTAAAAATAAATAAAAAAAGAAAACTGGAACTAATCACATTTTCACACAGAAGAGCATCTCAGTGGGGTTAGATGCTGCTATCAAGGAGAGGCTACCAATAGGTAGACCTGGGTTTGATTCCTGGTGAAGGTAGCTGTCTGTCTTTGCCAAGACACTTGCACTGAAGCACACAGTGCCACAGCCCTCCCCCTGCTTGGCAAAGTGGACCATAACCTGGTTTATTTCGAGCCAAGCTACATTCCTGCAGTTCTGCGGCAACCTGTGATCAGCAGAGTGGTACAGAGGTGGTCACAGGAGGCTGAAGACAGTCTTCATGGATGTTTTGAGGCAACCCCGACTGTGCTGTGCTCTGTGATGTGCAGGGGGAGGACATCAGTAGCATTACGGACTGCATAACGGATTATATCAACTTCTGTACAGACAATATCATCCCAACCAAGACTGTGTGCCATTGCCCCAATAACAAACCATGTGTGACTGAGGACATCAAGATGACACTGAACAGGAAGAACACTGCATTCAGGAGTGGAGACAGGGAGGAGCTGTAGAGGGTGCAGCAAGAACTGAGGAAGAAAATCGCAGAGGGGAAGGACAGTTACAGGAGGAAGCTGAAGAATAAATTCCAGCAAAACAACTTGAGGGAGTTATGGAGTGGGATGAAAACCATCACTGGTCACGGTAAGAGGGTGGACCGTTAAAATTGTCATGGTTCCAGCTCACAGACTTTTTTTTCTGCAGTTGGATTCAAGAAATCTGTGATATCATCAAGACTACTCAGAAGAAATTTCCTGAAAAGGAGACGTTGATTGATTTTTTTGCTATGCATAATGACAGAAAGTCACAGCTATGTCATATATAATGCTTTGTTCCTTTTGGGAATATGTGACGATATGGAGTGGTGACACTCTCCGTCTGTGTACATGACACCATCTGTGTCTACATACCTTAATTTTATCAAAATCGGCAAGATTCAGAGATGCTCCACATTTTAGTCTCCCCAAGTAACCATTCATTTAACATAAAGTCATTCCAGCAGTACCCAAGGATCTCCAGAAGAGGCAGACTGCCAAAGACAGCTCATCATAACCTTCAAGGTGCCTTCACACATAACACGAATGTGGGCAAATCAGGCTGATCGAGGGACAAAAGAGGCCGAACGGGCATCACCTGAAAAAAATCGAGCCACATTCGGGATGGATAGAAATTCGGCCAGGCGCAAACGAATCCAAATGCCATCCGCATATCCAGAATGTATGTGGAAGCTGTCGCAAATGATTGGCGCACATTTGACAGGCAGTAGCTCCAGGATCCAGGTAGCCTGCACCCAAAACACAGTATCAATCAGGAAGAAATTCAAACAAAAGAAAAAAGAAGAAAAAAAGAGCACAGCACAAAACACCACAATGCTGCAGTATTCAGCATGAATATGCAGAATGTACCCACGGTGCTTACATGTGCCACCTGAAGTCTGGGTAGACATCGGGGGGTGGGGGGGTGCCACGACAAGCGCTGGGGTCTGCTCATCGGAAGACCTGCCGTGTCCCACATTACATGTCAGTACATGGGTTGGATGTACCCCCCCCCATTGCACGTGTGCCCCCCCTCTCTCCCCCTCCCTCTCTCTCTGGGAATCAGCTGTTTACAGGAGCATGGTACAGCTCCCTTCCTGCTCGATTTTGAATGACGTACAACCCATGACGTGATTACACCTACATGTCAACCAGGGTCCCCTGACAAATGCATAACTGAAGTGGATGTGATCACATGTGATCATATATGGATCAATATGGACATCACATCACAGATGTGTACACTCATGACTGTTATTACCAGTAAACCAGTTAGTGGTGCATTGCAAACAGTCAACCCATGATCATGGGACCGTGGTTGACATACATCAGTCCATATAGTGGATCAAAGAGGTAATCCAGAGGACAGATAAAGCAGATTCTGTTATCACAGCATCACACAGCGCTCCCCCCAATGCATGTGCGCTGTCCCTCTCTCCATGTCACTCCCTCTCTCTCTTCTCTTTGGTTCTCATTTTACTCTATTTTTCACCTCCCCTTGTCTTTTCTCTTTGTTTCATATTTTAGACACACACTCCCTCATCCTCCAGGATACCAGCTGCAGCAGTCAGCGACACACCCCTCTGTCCAGACCAGGCGATCACATGAATGACATGGCTTTCCCCTCACCAGGCTGTAGAACTCAGCCACACTGGTACAAACAATGTCGGACTCTGTAGTTTTCTCTGGGCCCCTCCCCAATCGGACCGGGAGTGGCATGTTTAGCCGCATGTTCTCCTTGAATTGCTGGCTGTCTGAGTGGTGTCCAAAAAATGAGGTGGGCTTCATAGATAATTGGCAAAGCTTCTGGGGAAAACCTGGTCTTGTTAGGAGAGACAGCATCCATCCCACTTTGGATGGAGCAGCTCTCATTTCTAGAAATCTGGCCAATTTTCTTAAATCCTCTAAACCGTGACTATCCAGGGTTGGGACCAGGAAGCAGAGTTGTAGTCTTACACACCTCTCTGCAGCTTCTCTCCCCCTGCCATCCCCTCATTACCCCATCCCCGTAGAGACAGTGCCTGCTCCCAGACCACCAATAACCAGCAAAACTCTATTTAAGCATAAAAATTCAAAAAGAAAAAATAATATAGCACCTTCAACTGCACCACAGACTAAAACAGTTAAATGTGGTCTATTAAACATTAGGTCTCTCTCTTCTAAGTCCCTGTTAGTAAATGATATAATAATTGATCAACATATTGATTTATTCTGCCTTACAGAAACCTGGTTACAGCAGGATGAATATGTTAGTTTAAATGAGTCAACACCCCCGAGTCACACTAACTGCCAGAATGCTCGTAGCACGGGCCGAGGCGGAGGATTAGCAGCAATCTTCCATTCCAGCTTATTAATTAATCAAAAACCCAGACAGAGCTTTAATTCATTTGAAAGCTTGACTCTTAGTCTTGTCCATCCAAATTGGAAGTCCCAAAAAACAGTTTTATTTGTCATTATCTATGATCCACCTGGTCGTTACTGTGAGTTTCTCTGTGAATTTTCAGACCTTTTGTCTGACTTAGTGCTTAGCTCAGATATGATAATTATAGTGGGCGATTTTAACATCCACACAGATGCTGAGAATGACAGCCTCAACACTGCATTTAATCTATTATTAGACTCAATTGGCTTTGCTCAAAATGTAAATGAGTCCACCCACCACTTTAATCATATCTTAGATCTTGTTCTGACTTATGGTATGGAAATTGAAGACTTAACAGTATTCCCTGAAAACTCCCTTCTGTCTGATCATTTCTTAATAACATTTACATTTACTCTGATGGACTACCCAGCAGTGGGGAATAAGTTTCATTACACTAGAAGTCTTTCAGAAAGTGCTGTAACTAGGTTTAGGTTTTAAGTTGGAGAGGAAATGGCGTCTCACTAATTTAGAAGATCTTCACTTAGCCTGGAAAAAGAGTCTGTTGCTCTATAAAAAAGCCCTCCGTAAAGCTAGGACATCTTACTACTCATCACTAATTGAAGAAAATAAGAACAACCCCAGGTTTCTTTTCAGCACTGTAGCCAGGCTGACAAAGAGTCAGAGCTCTATTGAGCCAAGTATTCCTTTAACTTTAACTAGTAATGACTTCATGACTTTCTTTGCTAATAAAATTTTAACTATTAGAGAAAAAATTACTCATAACCATCCCAAAGACGTATCGTTATCTTTGGCTGCTTTCAGTGATGCCAGTATTTGGTTAGACTCCTTCTCTCAGATTGTTCTGTCTGAGTTATTTTCATTAGTTACTTCATCCAAACCATCAACATGTCTATTAGACCCCATTCCTACCAGGCTGCTCAAGGAAGCCCTACCATTATTTAATGCTTCGATCTTAAATATGATCAATCTATCTTTATTAGTTGGCTATGTACCACAGGCTTTAAAGGTGGCAGTAATTAAACCATTACTTAAAAAGCCATCACTTGACCCAGCTATCTTAGCTAATTATAGGCCAATCTCCAACCTTCCTTTTCTCTCAAAAATTCTTGAAAGGGTAGTTGTAAAACAGCTAACTGATCATCTGCATCTGGTCTATTTGAAGAGTTTCAGTCAGGTTTTAGAATTCATCATAGTACAGAAACAGCATTAGTGAAGGTTACAAATGATCTTCTTATGGCCTCAGACAGTGGACTCATCTTTGTGCTTGTTCTGTTAGACCTCAGTGCTGCTTTTGATACTGTTGACCATAAAATTTTATTACAGAGATTAGAGCATGCCATAGGTATTAAAGGCACTGCACTGCGGTGGTTTGAATCATATTTATCTAATAGATTACAATTTGTTCATGTAAATGGGGAATCTTCTTCACAGACTAAGGTTAATTATGGAGTTCCACAAGGTTCTGTGCTAGGACCAATTTTATTCACTTTATACATGCTTCCCTTAGGCAGTATTATTAGACGGCATTGCTTAAATTTTCATTGTTACGCAGATGATACCCAGCTTTATCTATCCATGAAGCCAAAGTACACACACCAATTAGCTAAACTGCAGGATTGTCTTACAGACATAAAGACATGGATGACCTCTAATTTCCTGCTTTTAAACTCAGATAAAACTGAAGTTATTGTACTTGGCCCCACAAATCTTAGAAACATGGTGTCTAACCAGATCCTTACTCTGGATGGCATTACCCTGACCTCTAGTAATACTGTGAGAAATCTTGGAGTCATTTTTAATCAGGATATGTCATTCAAAGCGCATATTAAACAAATATGTAGGACTGCTTTTTTGCATTTACGCAATATCTCTAAAATTAGAAAGGTCTTGTCTCAGAGTGATGCTGAAAAACTAATTCATGCATTTATTTCCTCTAGCCTTCAGTTAATTCAAAATGCTGCAGCTAGAGTACTAACGGGGACTAGAAGAAGAGAGCATATCTCACCCATATTAGCCTCTTTTCATTGGGTTCCTGTTAATTCTAGAATAGAATTTAAAATTCTTCTTCTTACTTATAAGGTTTTGAATAATCAGGTCCCATCTTAGGGACCTCATAGTACCATATCACCCCAATAGAGCGCTTCGCTCTCAGACTCCAGGCTTACTTGTAGTTCCTAGGGTTTGTAAGAGTAGAATGGGAGGCAGAGCCTTCAGCTTTCAGGCTCCTCTCCTGTGGAACCAGCTCCCAATTCAGATCAGGGAGACAGACACCCTCTCTACTTTTAAGATTAGGCTTAAAACTTTCCTTTTTGCTAAAGCTTATAGTTAGGGCTGGATCAGGTGACCCTGAACCATCCCTTAGTTATGCTGCTATAGACTTAGACTGCTGGGGGGTTCCCATGATGCACTGAGTGTTTCTTTCTCTTTTTGCTCTGTATGCACCACTCTGCATTTAATCATTAGTGATTGATCTCTGCTCCCCTCCACAGCATGTCTTTTTCCTGGTTCTCTCCCTCAGCCCCAACCAGTCCAGCAGAAGACTGCCCCTCCCTGAGCCTGGTTCTGCTGGAGGTTTCTTCCTGTTAAAAGGGAGTTTTTCCTTCCCACTGTCGCCAAGTGCTTGCTCACAGGGGGTCGTTTTGACCGTTGGGGTTTTTACGTAATTATTGTATGGCCTTGCCTTACAATATAAAGCACCTTGGGGCAACTGTTTGTTGTGATTTGGCGCTATATAAATAAAATTGATTGATTGATTGACTGGTAACACTGGGACATGCGTGTGTCAGTTAATGCTCCACATGACAGATGGACTGTGTGGACGTGATCGCATGTCACGTGGCATGAGGTGCAGCAGACCGTCACACTATCCGGTCAGACAGCGTGTTGGCCACAGAACGCTGCATCATATGGGGGTGTATATTGGATTCATATGGGACAATGCTTTTGTGAGCTGATTGTGGAAGCTGGCAGCAGGATGGTATGTACAGCACAGGGTGCTGCGTGGTTGGTGTCTGCCCCATGCTGTGACACGCAGCTGGAGCCGTTCCACAGCTGAGATTTTATTTTTATCTCTGTTGTGGCGGTGTGGGCACACTGTTGCTTAGTATTTCTACTTTTAGAGGAACATGCTGTATATGTCATGATAGGTGTTTCACAGATGTCACATTCCGGTCAGTTGTGTTTGGTGGCAGCGTGCGAAGCCTCTCACATGCTTCGATTCGCTGTGGGCAAGCAGCACACTACGCACACCTGCACACTATATTACAGCTGTGATGATCATTATGTCTCATAAACATTATGTGACCCATGGGAGAGAATGACAATGTATTTTTTAAATGAAGTCCATCATGGACATGACAGACTGTCCAGACGTAAACGCTGCACTGGACAGTGATCACATGGCACTCCAGCCGTCATTCGAGAATGTTGGGTTGGGGGGGCATGACTCACTGACTGCCCTTTAAGCTTTTGCCACCTCGGCCGCACATCGACATTGGTGTCTTGGGCACCACATTTGTGCTGGCCACGCGAATGGGCCAGCATTTTCTAAGTGCCCTGCGACTACTATTGGAAGTTCATGGATTGCACCTCGACTCTGGTCGAGTGTGGGTCGAATGGGATTTCATCCGCCATTTACCCTTATTTGGCCTGTTGTGTGAAGGCTAGCTTGATTGAGATATTCAGCCAGGATTTGACGTGGCCAAACATTTCGTACGGCTCCTCGACTACAGTCCGAATGGTCCAACGTGCGTACAGACTTGTATTACGAATGTTGCGACTTCAGTGGAATGGTGGTACAACTGTTTCTCGACTGCCATTCGATTTGGTTTCCAATGTGAGGACAACACGTATGTGGTATGCATGTTCTGTTGCTGAACAGATGTGCTGACTGCTGTGAGACAGCTGAACGCAGTTCGAATTTGCACAATAGTCCTCCGAATCCTCCTTTATGTGCCATTCAGCCTTATTCATGCTATGTGTGAAGGGGTCTTCAGTATTGATATGTCTTCTTGGGAATTTCCACTTTCACTGCCACCATGCTTCCCTTGTACTTTGTAGGAATGTGTTATGAGCTCTGTATCTTTCCTCTCTTTGCAGCTGCATGTCTTTTACTCTAATGGCTTTTCATATTTTTGTTACAACAAGCTCTGGCATTGTGCCCTACTTTACCACAAGCATGACATGGTTTCTTGTTTTGTAGTTACAGTACAATCTGCCACAGGATGGTTGGCTTCCTTGCACCAGGAATATTATCTTAGTGCCCCTCTAAATGCCCACATTTTGCTTTGTTTGCATTGTAGAATGTCACAGTTTTACTCAGGTTTTGCAGACGTTGGGTGTTTCTGTTTGTGGCCTCCCCTGCAACAGCAACTGAGAAGGCTTTATCAAGTGAAATTTGATCATCATTATTCCCGCAGGACCTGGTATCTTAACATCTGCTGCAAAGTGTCAGTGTAGCTATATTTCTGTGCTGTCCAACACAGCTCTGCCACATTCTACATTACTGATTTATTGGCTTGCCATTCAAGGACTATAACTTGTATCTCTGTAAAATTTCACTCAGCTTGATATTGAAGAGATTTTTTCAACAAGAGTATGATTTGATGTTGGTATTTTTTTTTTTTTTTTCATTTTCGGGCCTGAGAAGGTTTCATATCAGACTGAATGTCAGTGCTCTGACGAGACTGATACAGTAGTGTTCAGAATAATAGTAGTGCTATGTGACTAAAAAGATTAATCCAGGTTTTGAGTATATTTCTTATTGTTACATAGGAAACAAGGTACCAGTAGTGCATATCATGAATGCTTGGTCTTCTTGGATTTGTGAGAATCTACTGAATCTACTGGTACCTTGTTTCCTATGTAACAATAAGAAATATACTCAAAACCTGGATTAATCTTTTTAGTCACATAGCACTACTATTATTCTGAACACTACTGTAAGTACAGTATACCTTGTTGCCTATTTCTGTTATTGATTGGCTTGGCTACAACAAACATTCTAGAGTATTTTACAATACTTTTCCCACATTTGACTGATTTGCAACATTTTCTTTGCACGTTTACACCTATCATCTCATGTCCTAACTGAGACATAGAGAAGAAAAAGAAACACTGCACCTGACATCTAGATCATTTTTGTAATATTTCCATCCATTATCTTGCATGAAGAATTATTGAAATCAACTCCAGTAAACTTGTCTTCACACAGTATTCACAGCATTTCACTTTCGTGTGAAATTCGTCTCACAAACCCCATACTGACAATATATTTTTTATTTTTTTGCAAATTCATTAAAATAATAATAATAATAATAATAATACAAAAAAAAAACGAAGAAATCACATCTACATAAGTATTCACACCCTTTGGACAATACTTAGTTGATGCACCTTTGGCAGCAATTACAGTCTCAAGTCTTCTTGAATATGATGCCACAAGCTTGGGCAGTTTTTTCCCATTCCTCTTTGCAGCACCTCTCAAGCTCCATCAGGTTGGATGGGGAGCGTCAGTGCACAGCCAATTTCAGATGAGATGTTCAATAGGATTCAGGTCTGGGCTCTGGATGGGCCACTCAAGAACATTCACAGAGTTGTCCTGAAACCACTCCTTTGATATCGTGGCTGTGTGTTCAGGGTCATTGTCCTGTTGAAAGATGAACCGTCACCCCAGTCTGAGGTCAAGAGCGCTCAAGAGCAGATTTTCATTCAGGATGTCTTTGTACATTGCTGCATTAATCTTTCCCTCAATCCTGACTAGTCTACCAGTTCCTGCTGCTGAAAAACATCCCCAGAGCATGATGCTGCCACCACCATGCTTCACTGTGGGGATGGTGCCTGGTTAATGCCAAATATGATGCCTGGCATTCACCCCAAAGAGTTCAATCTTTGTCTCATCAGACCAGAGAATTTTGTTTCTCATGGTCTGAGAATCCCTCAGGTGCCTTTTGGCAAACTCCAGGCAGGCTGCCATGTCCTTTTACTAAAGAGTGGCTTCTGTCTGGCCACTCTACCATACAGGCCTGATTGGTTGATTGCTGCAGAGATGGTTGTCCTTTTTAAATCTTCTTCTCTCTTCACAGAAGAATGCTCGAGCAATGACAGCGTTGTCATCAGATTCTTGGTCACCTCCCTGACCAGTGATGCCAGTAACGCGTTACTCTAATCTAACCACTTTTTTTAGTAACGAGTAATCTAACATGTTAATATTTCCAAATCAGTATTCAGATTAAAGTTACTTCTCCAAGTCACTGTTTGTTACTATTATTTTTGCATTGTGGGTCGATAGCAGCATTAAACTTGGTCCGTGGGCAGGGGGTCGGGGTTCGACTGAACTGCCCACTTTAAGCGAGCTGTGAGCTTTTCATCCGCTTTTTTGCAGCAGCAGCTACCTCCGCGACGCGTCAACAACTAACACTATTTTCCACTCGAATGCACCTAAACTCTCTTTCTGAGGACCACATGATGTGAAAACGCAATAAAACTTTCTTACCTGTAAATCTGGTCATGTTTTCTGCATAAATAAATGTTATCCATTCTTTGTGCTCAAACGCCAAAGCAGGGGTGGATCCAAATGGAATGGGTTGCGTGGGGCAGGGATGCGACTCCCCCCCACAACACCTCTAGATTAATGGTCCAGTTTTGAAGCCGTTTTTTTACTACAACTACTAATACTACTTAAAATAATAATAATTTCGACAAGTAAAATGTTTAGAGAGAATTTAAATGTTAGAAAAATATTAGAAAGAATTTAATAGTTACATTTATAAACAATGTAGGATAGAAATAGCAAGTTTTACTGTTACAGTGCTGTCCACAGTTAAATATGAGGTCAAGAAAGAAGTCTTTATTTTACTTTTTATAAAACAAGTATTTATTTTCATTGAAGTCAAGAAAGGGTGACTATAAAGTGAGTTTTGGTAAAACAGGTATTGTCATGTTGAGGTAGCAGAGGGTTGTTGTCGGCAGCTGGGGAAAGTAACTAAAAAATTAACTAGTAATCTAACTTAGTTACTTTTCCAATTGAGTAATCAGTAAAGTAACTAAGTTACTTTTTCAAAGAGTAATCAGTAATCAGTAATTGGATTACTTTTTCAAAGTAACTGTGGCAACACTGTCCCTGACTAATGGTCTTCTCCCACGATCACAAAGTTTAGACAAGCGGCCAGCTCTAGGAAGAGTCCTGGTGGATCTAAAAGTCTTCCATTTATGGATGATGGAGGCCACTGTGCTCACTGGGACCTTCAAAGCAGCAGGTCTCAGAAGTCTACAGACAATTCCTTTGACTTAATGCTTGGTTTGTGCTCTGACATGCACTGTCAGCTGTGGGAACTTATATGTAGACAGCTGTGTTTTTTCCAAATCATGTCTAATCAACTGAATTTAGCCCAGGTGGATTCCAATTAAGCTGCAGAAATATCTCAAGGATGAGTGGAAACAGGATGCACTTGAGCTCAATTTTGATCTTCATATCAAAGGCTGTGAATACTTACGTACATGTCATTTCTTACATTTTTAAAAAAATTTTAATCAATTTGCAAAAATCTCAAAATACTTTTTTACATTGTCATTATGGGGTATTGTGTGTAGAATTTTGAGTTAAAAAATGAATTTCATCCACTTTGGAATAAGGCTGTAATGTAACTAAATGTGGAAACAGTGAAGCGCTGTGAATACCTTCCGGATGCACTACCTGTACATAAGGTAAGTGATTGAATCACTGTGTTCTTGTCCATTGCAATGTCATACTTTTCCACTGTGATGACTCCAAACATTCACTTGCCTTTGTTATCACCCAGGCAATGCCTGTGGCATTATGATTCTGAATCTAGAGCATTCAATAGTTACCCAGTAGACTGAATGTTCTGCTTTCCCCTTCCTCACACCTTTGAGGCCCGAAGTAGTAAACAGTATAATTTGTTTATATTTTTATTCATTCAGTACCTTTAATGAAATAGAAGCCTGAGCTACAAACAACCCACGTTGGTTCTTCCTCTCTGCATCAGTACATTCACTCAACCTAAACGTAGTGCAGAATTCCACCCCTGTGTGGAACATTTTTTTTTTCAATTTCAATTTCAATTATTTTCATTTATATAGCGCCAAAGCACAACAGAGTTGCCTCAAGGCACTTCACACAAGTAAGGTCTAAACATACTAACCCCCAGAGCAACAGTGGTAAGGAAAAACTCCCACTGAGGAAGAAACCTCAGGCAGACCAGACTCAAGGGGTAACCCTCTGCTTGGGCCATGCTACAGACAGACTTTACAGAACAATTGTCAAAACGAATATACAGGAAAAGCTGTTGGTGCACAGGACAGTAGGGTCTCCAGCACAATTTCCACACCCATCTCTGGATGGAGCTGCACCTTAAACAGAGAGAAAAAAAAACAGAATCAGACATCAGAAAGACAAGAAATACAGTATAATTTGTCAGGATTAAACAACAAGAAAAACAGGAAATAAGGAACTAAGGTGATCGCCAGCCACTAGCCCTGAGCTTCACTAAAAGGCCCACAATTTAGGTAAAGTTGAGACCACGGTATGCTCCATTTCCTAATAAAATTAATTAAAAGAGTGAAAAGCGTAGAACTATACTATGCCAGTATGCTAGCCATACGAAAGGGAAAATAAGTGCGTCTTAAGTCTGGACTTGAAGGTCTCCACAGAATCTGACTGTTTTATTGACGCAGGGAGATCATTCCACAGAACAGGGGCACAATAAGAGAAAGCTCTGTGACCCATAGACCTCTTATTCATCCTAAAGACACAAAGTAGTCCAGCACCCTGAGAACGCAAAGCCCGGGCCGGTATATAAGGTTTAATTAGGTCAGCTAGGTAGGGAGGTGCCAGTCCGTGAACAATTTTTATAGACTAGTAGCAGAACCTTAAAACCTGGTCTCACTGGGACAGGAAGCCAATGAAGAGATGCCAAAATGGGTGTAATGTGGTCGAACTTTCTGTTTTGTGTCAAAGGTCTGGCAGCAGCATTTTGAACCAATTGGAGACTCCTAATGCTAGACTGTGGTAAACCAGAAAATAAAACATTGCAGTAGTCCAATCTAGAAGAGAAAAATGCATGTATCAGGGTCTCAGCATCAGCCATAGACAGGATGGGACAAATATTCGCTATATTTCGCAAGTAGAAGAAAGCAGTCCTCAGAATATTTCTAATGTGGAGGCAAAAGGACAACGTAAGATCAAAAATTACCCCAAGGTTCCTCATTTTGTCTGTGTGACGAGCCTAGGCTAAGCGTTAACTGGTCAAATTGATGCCCATGTCTCACTGGGCCAAGAACCATTCAGTCTTGTCAGACTTTAAAAATAGGAAGTTTCTAGACATCCAGCTTCTCACTGATGCAAGGCAGTCTTCTAAGGATTTTATGTGGATGAGATGACCATGTATAACTGTATAACTGAGTATCATCAGCATAGTAATCCCAAACTGCTGCAATATGTGCCCAAGGGGTGCTATATAAAGGGAAAAAAGCAGGGGGCCTAAGACAGACCCCTGTGGAACCCCAAATTTTATGTCACTAAGGTTAGAGGTAGTGTTACTGTACAGAACACAGTGAGAACGACTGATCAAGTGTCACATCAACCATGCAAGGGCACTCCCAACAAAACAAGAGCCATAGTGGTGTCCCAATCCATTGCAAGCAGAAGATCATTCACCACTTTAGTGAGAGCCGTCTCTGTGGAATTATATTTTCTAAAAGCAGACTGCAGTGGCTCATAGAGATTATTCTCATTAAGCTAGTCCACGAGCTGCCGTGAAACCACTTTTCCCAGAATTTTAGAGCAACATGATAGATTTGATATCGGCTGATAGTTTTTCAGTACACTAGGGTAAATATTAGGTTTCTTAAGTAATGGTTTAATCACTACAGATTTGAAACATTTAGGAACAGATCCAGAAGTTAAAGAAAGATGAATCATTTCCATCACAGTCGGCCCAAGAGTGGGCCACAGGTCCTTAAACAGTTTTGTTGGTATAGAATCAAATAGACAGATTGTGCTTTTTGTTGACATTACGAGTTTCATCAGCATGCCTAGAGAGATACTCTCGAATTCTGTAAATCTTGGTAATAACTCAGTATTGGAGCCCACCTCAATAGTAGGGTGTAGTGGTTGGGCTAAGGCATGCTGGGATATGTTTAACCTAATGCGTTCTATTTTCTTCTCAAAGTAATCCAGGAAATCTTGTGCTGTAAAATGAGAGCGAACTACAGGAGGTTGTCCATGAATAAGTGTTGCCACCGTGTTGAACAAGAACTTTGAATTATGCTTGTTTTTGTTGGTCAAATCATAGTAATTGGTCCACTTTGTAGCCAGTAATGCATGCTTATAGTTTAAGATAGCATCACGCCACGCAAGGTGGAATACTTTTAATTTTGAACTATGCCATTTCCGTTCTAGACTTCTATCCTTATGCTTGAGGTCACGCAGTTAATCATTGAACAAAGGTGACTGTGTTTTGGGTGGGGGGTGTGATTTTAACAAAGGTGACGCAATCATGTTGAGTGTAGTCTTGAGCACTGAGTTTAAACTATCCACAGAAATGTCTCCTGATTGGGTATTTGCCAAATGTGAAGCTAAGACATCAGGCAGCCTAGCTTTGAGTTCAGTCTTAGTTGAGGAGTTGATGCATTGCCGTAGTGATAAATAAGGTTCTTGTTCCATAAAAAAACAGCAGCGAAAGTGTAAACTTAATAAGTGAGTGATCAGAGACCACTGATGTAAGAGGCATAATGTCAGTATTTGTGCCAGCAATACCATGTGCGGGAACCAAATCCAGGGTATTTCCACTAATGTGCGTCGAGTCCTGAATGCATTGCCGAAATCCTAATGCAACCACAATTTCCATAAATGATTTGCAGAAGGCTTATTTATGTGAACGTTAAAGTCACCAATGATCAGAATGTTATCTGCACTCGTTGACAGGTTTGAGATGAACACACCAAATGCATATAAGAATTCAGAATATGGGCCAGAAGGTCTATATACAGTGACAAAATAATATGGCTGATTTTTATTCTTCTGACCTTGGCAATGCATAATATCATGAGCAAAGCGGAGAATCAGATGCTCAAACGAGTTATATTTGTGACCCCCAATAGCTAATAAGCTAAACCTAGATTTATAAATAAGAGCAACACCCCCGCCTTGCTTTGCATCACAAGGGACGTGACTCAATGTATATGCTGGCGGGCAGGCCTCATTTAAGGGGAGGACAGCTGTATGTTTAAGGCAGGATTCACATAAACCAGTCATATCTAAGTGATGATCAATAAGTAGATCATCTATCAGCTATCTCGGCTTTCAATGCTTACCAGTCCAGTAAGTATCAGAGAAATTGTGGAGAGCTAGACATGTCCAAACTTATCCACTGACATGCCGAAACGGAGGTGTTCTTTGTCTCGCTCATCAAGTGAATCGGTCGTGATGCGCGAAGCCTCCGCGCGGCGTTCCACGACAAAATCTCTGGTTAAAAGTGAAATCTGCCGGAAAATGGCTGATGTCCAGCTCTTGTGATTGAAAGAGCACACAACGTCTCGTATCCACAGAGCTATCCATTTAGAAATGATACGGTGTTTTGTGCTGCGTTGTCGCAGCTCGGAGCGCGGTGCGCCAAGCATCCTTAAAGGGGTCCTTAAAGTGACAGTTAACAGTCCTTATTCTCTGTGAAGCCCGCAAAATTTTCACCGAAAGCCAGATAAATATTTCGAATGGTTTCCAGGTGCCAGTTTCTAACAGCTTCTGAAAAAAATCTGATGGAAAAAAGTCCTTTTCATTCCGCCATTTCCAGACAATGAAATTCCGACGAGGGGGCGGGACCACTCCTTCCCAAGGCGTGCTCACAGGCGAATGACGTCACCGACAGGCGTGGAAAAACTCACGCATGTGCACGAGGGTTCAAACTTGCCTGACGTAAAAACATATGAATGAAATCCATATAGTTTTTTAAAAAAATAAAAAGGGCCGATACTTTACGGACAGCCCACGTATACTTACTTTCCTTATTTAAAGAAATAGTTTACAGGCCCTGTTAGTTAAACATGTTTATTTATTGCTGATATAAAGTTACAGAATTCCTTTTATAAAAACTCAATTTCTATGTCCCTTGCATAATGTTTCATTTGCATAGTGTGTGCATACTGTCTATGGTACCATACACTTGAAACAGGAGGACTTCTATGCTATACTACTGAGGTTTACCACCTTATCTGGTGTGGGAAAAGTGATCTGTCCAAAAAAAAAAAAAAAAATTTTTGAGATTCTTTTGGTGGGTAAATAGACCTGAGAAAGCACCAGAATTAGGGCTGAAACGATGAGTTGAGTAACTTGAATAATTCAATTACAAAAAATGTTCGAGGCAAATTCTGTACCTCGAAGCTTTGTTTAACGTAGTAGTACATATGCCAGGCCTGTGTGTGGCGCTGCAACGTCCGCAGAAAAAAAAGAAAAAAGGCGAGCATAACAGCTAATCAAATTAGCAATGATAGCTACCGCTTTCCAATGTGCCACAGAGTAAAATAAAGCCTTTTAAGAGAAAGATGGTCCACGCTGATCATCTGAAATAGACTTACTGTGCATTTAAAGCGAAGCAGTGTGTTTGTCTATTTTTCTGCTCTACGTGGGGAGGGACTATTGACCCGGTGGCCGGCTGCTGTCTCTCTCTGCCCAGTGTGAGGGGATCTCAGACCAGACGAGTCACAGCTCTGTCCCTGGCTACATTGACAAACAGCAGAAGTCCACTCTTTCTTCTGTGTTTACCTCAGACTCACACTGAGTGTTTGATTTTTTTAATTTTTGCGTTTTTGGGCAATACACAACACTTCACAAACACGGTAACTTAAATAAAATAATAATAATAAAAAACTGACTGCGATGCTGCATGTTCAACCTCCAGCTGAAATGCATCGGCTGAAGAGAAAGAGGGATTTAAAAAAAATCACGCAGGGACCCAGTCCATCAATCTCAATAAAAAAAAAAAAACTTAAAAATGGTTAATTTTTACAAATTGGAGAAAAGAAAATAGAAGGCACATCCCATCGCCATTTGAGCAAAATGCCAACACTTTGGCGCAGTGACATTGTGCCATTGCTTATGGACAGCCCTGGACTATTGATGGTGTTTAAAACGCAAAAGTACTTTTTATCCGATTACTCGATTAATCGATAGAATACTCGACTACTAAAATAATTGATAGCTACAGCCCTAACCAGAATGCATTTGAGATTTCACATTTTTCTGGGGGACAACCACCAGACCTCGCCAGGGCCTTGCCAAGATCTTTCAAGTTTTTTTTTTTTTTCCTCCATGGCTCACTTTCATCACTCAGAGTGGTGGCCAAGTGGTTAATGCGCTTGGTTTCAGTGCAGAAGGTTCTGGGTTCAAATCCCACCCCTGCCACATTTCTCCATGGAATGTGGAGTTGCATCAGGAAGGGCATCCGGCGTAAAACCTGTGCAATTCAACATTCAGATCCACCTCAGATTTGCTATGGCGACCCCGAGTGCAAACAAGGGAGCAGCCAAAGGGACTTACTTACCTACTTACTTTCATCACTCAGTTCATTCACAGATTTGTCCGTGCTCATGATGAAAGGTCAACAGCATTGGTTTAATCATTTGTGAAGCATAGGATTTAATGTAAAGTGAGAACTTCTGTATTAAGGTTGTAACATATGGATATATATATACATTTTGTGTTCCAGGAGAAGCAGAATGACATCATTCACAGTATCAAACAGCTAAATGACAAAGTTGATGCACTGCAACCTTTGACCGTCCCTGAAAGTGTCAGTTCCCAGACATACCAGGAGAGAGAACAATGTGGACGCTGCTGAGATGATCATCCGAAGAATGGCCAGCTCTAAACCAGAAGTGTGGGCTTGAACCAATTCCAAGCAGTGCCTGGAAGTAATGGGCCTTCCAGTAAAGTCACTCGAAGAAGTGAGTTAATGTGTTTTCTGTTTGTTAGATCCTCATCACTTTAATAAAGTTTTGCTGTTTCATTTTTTACACAGTATATTATGAAACATGCTGTATTTATGGAAATACGGTAACGGTAGCATGCTTTATATGCATCAGGCAATGCGTCGCGTCAACGCCTCCCACACCCCCGACGTGTTGCATGCGGCAAGGGGGCGGAGACTTTTGCTCAGATGTTTTTTTTTTCTTTCTCCAGAGGAAAGCTGAGTGATCGCCATGTTGTATGTGCATCGATGAACCACGAAAAAGCTTTAATACAGCAATCAAATTAATTTTGAGGTTTAAAAAAACATTTGCAAGGATTTTTCGTCAGAAAACTGCTCTGTATAAATGAGCAGTCGTGTGACACCTTTCTGTTTTGTAGAGATCAGTGGTTTCTGCTACTGGTCTTCCATGTTTGGACCCGACACGTTGTTTCTATTAGACAGTGTGAAGATTGTCACACTTGAGAGCGGCAAAAGTTGGATTGGGTTGAACTTTGACCACGTCAGCCTGTCGACAAGCAGGAATGTGCACGCTCCCGGCAGAAGTGTTGGTTTAGCTCGGCTTTTGACGTGACTCTTCAGACGCCTCTAAAAAGCAACGTGTTTCATTGAAAATAATGCTTTTTAGACCGATTTGTGGTGCATCTTATGCTTCTAAAGCGTGCGGTGTGAAAGGCCCTTTACACAAATAAGTGGGTACAGAGGATTAATTATTTTTGTCTGATCTGCTTTCACCTGTGTGGTATACCTAATTGATAACTAAACTGAGAAAATTCTGGAAGCAATATAAACAGCTTGTTAAAAATATAGGGCCTGTCCAATAAGGTGTTGAGTTGAATACCAGTTATGACCATGTAGCTCAAATTATACAGTATCTGAACAGGAAAATATATATAATTGCTTATGACTAACAAAGGAAATTTTCAACTTGCAGCTCAAGAGTGCTAATGACAGACTTGATGGTGAGGACAAGGGAACCAGGCACCAGAGGAATGCCCTAATCAATACCTTAACTGCATACACCCCTGGAATGGAACAAGGGAAGGATACAGTAACAATCATCGTCAGGGGCGGCTTGAACACTACGGCTCCTGTTTATCTTTGGCAGCCAGGACAAGTCAGGAACCGTCAAAGGCAGCCTTGCCATGGATTTGCCACAAATTTACAGAGTTGTCATGGTGGCTGCAATAAATATCACATCAGTGGACAGTACTACCATCATTTCTACAATTGTGCCATAATCTGAAGATGTCCTATCCAAGCAGAGTCAAAGACGTATAGACGGGACCATCCTGAACTTTTTCCTGACCCAGATTACAGGTTTGAAAAACTAACAATCTTGCAAATCTGTTTTTTTTTTTTTTCGGGGGAGTGACAGCCAGTCACAGTAGAGAGGCACCGTGATGTCTGGTCTCTCTTTGGCTGCGAATCCAACGTGGCAGAATCCGCTCCAAAACAGCTTCATTTCTATGTAAATCTAACATGTCTATCATATATTATGTAAAAGCTACTGATAAAACACTTTGAAAACTGAAAACACTGTTTTCACAACCTGATAACACCTCTGCAGTGATTTACAACGAAAAGCCACCAAGACACCCAGACAACTCAGGAGAAGTTATAGGTTTATGTGGCTGTGATTGGAGAAATTGTGCACAGTGCAGGCTTTGCATTTTGCATCACTAATCTTAGCTTCATAGTGGAGTAGAGCAGAGAAGGATTTACTTTCACCAAAACAGATCAAATCCAGGCTTGCATCTTAGATGTATCTTTTGGCTATTTGTAGCTAAACTTTCAGGTCTTCTTTTTAAGAAAATCCTCCTCTATACCACTTTATCATGAAGATGGATAACTGGTGATACAAAATGCAAAGCTTGCACTGTACACAATTTCTCCAATCACAGCCATGTAAGCGTATAACTTCTTCTGGGTTGTCTAGGTGTCTTGGTGGCTTTCCTCACTCTTCTTCTTCTTGCACAGTCACTCAGTTTTTCAGAACTGTTCATGCAGATTTACCCTAGAGTGCTATATTGTTTGTATTTCTTCATAATTGATGTAAATAAAGTCTAAAACATTCAGTGGCAGCTTTACCCTCAGAGAGCCTCATCCACAACTACCACAAAAGACAGGCAGTACATGGTATTAAGAAGAGGGGTATGTAAACTTTTGATCAGGTTCATTTGCGTAGTTTGTTTTGTCATTATGACTTGAAAAGTGTAAACACTGTTGTTTGCCGGTAAATGGCTTCACCCAACCACGAACCATGAGCGAAAAAAAAGTTTTTGTTATCGTGCATATTCTCTGAAAAATTACTAAATTTACTAAACTTCTGCCAGGGTATGTAAACTTTTGGCCCCACCTGTATACATATAGATACCAATTAAATAATTATTAAGAAGACTGCACATACGGCTGAGGGTATTTTATATGATATGAGGGTGTTTATATTCTATAATATCAAAGCTTATGGGCAGATTAGTAGCATCATTTAATTTGCATTGTACGTGGAATATTTTTGATAAAATTTAATTTTACTTCCAGAGAAACTTTTTATCTGGGGATCAAACATTAATTTAAATTAATAATTTTGTATTATTTTTGTATATTTTTTTCATCATGTGAATTTCCTCCGAATTTTTTGATTGCAATATGTTGTATATGTGTTAAACTGTTCAGTTTTGCTCTTAAAATGATGTGTGTTCAGTTGCATTGTCGTATCTGACTAATGTCATACTGAGTCTTCAAATCTATGTGATTAAAAACTTCCATAGGAATTTTCTCAGGGAATTTATTGATACTAATGTTTGTGTTAAAACTGTCCACAGTTTTGTTCTTAAATATGATTTTTATTAATTGTATGTAGTTAATGCGCTTGGTTTCAGTTCAGAAGGTTCCGGGTTCAAATCCCACCCCTGTCACATTTCTTCATGTAATGTGGAGTTGCGTCAGTAAGGGCATCCGGCGTAAAACTTGTGCCAATTCAGCATGCAGATCCACCTTGGATTTGCTGTGGCGACCCCGAGTGCAAACAAGGGAGCAGCCGAAGGGTATGTACGAGGGCTGTCAATAAAGTATAGGTCCTTTATATTTTTTTCAAAAACTATATGGATTTCATTCATATCTTTTTACGTCAGATATGCTTGAACCCTCGTGCGCGTGCGTGAGTTTTTCCAAGCCTGTCGGTGACGTCATTCGCCTGTGAGCACTCCTTGTGGGAGGAGTCGTCCAGCCCCTCGTCGGAATTCCTTTGTCTGAGAAGTTGCTGAGAGACTGAGTTGAGTCTCTTGCTTGCCTCTAGTGGTCGTTGGCTCTCACTGCGGTATTGTATCACTTCCTGTTCCGGAGCACAGCGGTGTTTTTCTGTATCTGTTAGCTGTTTAATCTGCGCAGTTAGATTGATCTAGTTATCTAGATTACGATTTGTTTCCCAGTGTAATCTTACGTGCCTTAACTAAAGCACTCCTTCTGCTGAATCACCTCTAAATTATTTACACATTATTCACTTTGCGTGTTTTTAGGAATCCGCTAGCTTAGCGTAGCTACTAGCTCTTAGCCGATTTAGCATGGCGGCTTCTCCTGTCTCTCCCGCACTTTTCTGCTCTGGGTGTGAAATGTTTAGTTATTCCTCGGCCTCCTTTAGCAGTAACGGTACTTGTAATAAGTGTAGCTTATTCGTAGCTTTGGAGGCCAGGCTGGGCGAATTGGAGACTTGGCTCCGCACCGTGGAAAATTCTACAGCTAGCCAGGCCCCTGTAGTCGGTGCGGACCAAGGTAGCTTAGCCGCCGTTAGTTCCCCCCCTGGCAGATCCCGAGCAGCCGGGAAAGCAGGCTGACTGGGTGACTGTGAGGAGGAAGCGTAGCCCTAAACAGAAGCCCCATGTACACCGCCAACCCGTTCACATCTCTAACCGTTTTTCCCCACTCGACGACACACCCGCCGAGGATCAAACTCTGGTTATTGGCGACTCTGTTTTGCGAAATGTGAAGTTAGTGACACCAGCAACCATAGTCAATTGTCTTCCGGGGACCAGAGCAGGCGACATTGAAGGAAATTTGAAACTGCTGGCTAAGGCTAAGCGTAAATTTGGTAAGATTGTAATTCACGTCGGCAGTAATGACACCCGGTTACGCCAATCAGAGGTCACTAAAATTAACATTAAATCGGTGTGTGTGGAGTGAAGTAACAGACAAAGACACGTGAGCTGGAGCAAGAGTGGGAGTGAATGAAAACACAAAGCAGACATAAACAAGGTGGGAAACAAAGACATGGGGCAGGTGCAGGATGTGGAGTGAACATAAGTAACTGGGCGTGAGACAAGGAATGAAGACATGATGGGAGGTGCGGAGTGGAAACAAATGGCAAAAACAGAACAGAACTAAATTGGAAATCATGGTCAGAATATAATGCAACAACAGGAACCAAAATCAAACATGAGCATGAGTACAAAAGCAACTAGAACTGATCAGGAAATCAATACAAAAGCAGAATTAAACAGGAACAGACTAATAAACAGAAATCAAAACCCGATATAAAAGTATAACAGAAAACATATACAGATGAAAGCTAAATGATAAACAATGAAAACACAAACCGGCTGAACAGAACTAGAACAGAACAGGACAATGGCTAAAGTATGGAAAGTAACAAAGTGATAAGAAAAACATAACAGAATAACTCATGATGAAAATAATTACTGATAAATCAAAGTCGAAGCAGAAGGAAAACCACAAAACGGGGAAAATTCCGTGACAACAGTAATTTTAAATAACTTGTCCAAAATAAGGTTAAAAATTGAACCATAAATTAAAAATGTATGCCTCTGGATGACTTGGGTGATATTGCCAGTGTATCAGTATGGTGTTAAAGAAAGTGATTTTTTTTTTTTTCGGATTATCTAAAAAGATAATCCGAAGTGTGCCCACCACTAACTTTAATGAAATAAATCAGTGATGTTCTCTTAATTCAGTTATTCCGTGTGTAAATATATCAATAATTACAAGATCACAAGTGACAGTATAACAACTACAATAAATTACAGAAGAAATGTGTAATTAAATGTGTAATTATGTGTAAATATGTGTAATTATGTCACAGTTCAAGTGCATCTGTGTAGAATTAGAACAGTGACAAGTCACACTTGAACACAGAACTATTCACTTGCATGAGATAAAGAAAACTGTTTTTAGAAAAACTGTAAAATTTGATGAAATCCAGAATTATTCAAGTTTACATAAATTTGTGCTGATTCTGTTAATTCAGTTATTCAGTGTGTAAATATATCAATAATTATAAATGTGGCAGTATAACAAACAATTAATTAAATGGCAAATAGACTGCATTTATATAGCGCTTTTCCATCTGCATCAGATGCTTAAAGCACTTTACAATAATGCTTCACATTCACCCCAGTGTCAGGGTGCTGCCATACAAGGCACTCACTACACACCAGGAGCAACCAGGGGATTAAGGACCTTGCCCAAGGTCAGGCTGGATTTGAACCAAGGATCTTCTGGTCTCAAACCCATCGCTTAACCACTAGACCATCACCTCCCCAGACCAGACCATCACCTCCCCACTAGACCATCACCTCTCCGCCTCCCCTATTACAGATGAAATGTGTAATTATTTGTTTTTTTTTATTTATGTTTAGCATAACGTAATGAAATAAATCTGATGATTGTCTTAATTTAGTTATTCAGTGTGTAAATATATCAATAATTGCAAGCTCAAAAGTAACAGTATAACAACCACAATTAATTACAGAAAAAAAGTGTTAAGAATTGTTTTCTTAATTAATGTTTAGCACAAGTTTAATTAAATAAATCAGTGATGGTTCTCTTCATTTAGTTATTCAGTGTGTAAATGTGTATCTAAACTTACAAGATTAAAAGTGACAGTATAACAACCACAATAAATTACAGAACAAATGGGAAATTAATTGTTTTGTATTAATGTTTAACATAATATTAATTAAATAAATCTGTGATGATTCTCTTAATTTAGTTATTCAGTGTGTAAATATATCTAAAATTACAAGATGATAAGTGACAGTATATCAACCACTATTAAATACAGAAGAACCGAGTAATTAACTAGAAAGCTCAAAATAACAACACCTCAGTGGGCATTAAACTTTTTACAGCACTTGCTGTTGTTTTGGAGTACTACATTAGCTGACCAAAATACCTAAGGATCTCAGATTTTACTTCAGCCGTTCATGGAAAATTCTCCAGTGATCTTCAGAAATACTAACAGCAGTCCCCTTCATTCGCTTGTGTCTGTCTTTTAATCTCACTTGCTGAGTGTGATAACCAACGATAATGAAACACCTTCATAGTGGGAGAGCGAACCACGGAATCACAGCATGAACCTTCTACTGCTGCACAGATGGTGACATGACAGAGAGTGTTGCACGGGCATACAATCAAAAAGAAAAAGCATCATTCATGACCTTTGCACATATTTCTCAAGCCCAAATACATGCACATAGTTTAACATTACATGTTAGGTTTTTGTTCACTTTTCTAAAGTATTTGTGCACCGTTATCCTGCAGATACAAACTTGCACACAGAAAACATGCAGTGCCTTGTGGGTGTCGTTGTTGCTTATAGTTAACTGCAACTCAGTGGAGTTGGAATGCCAATATGTGCATTTGGGTTTGATTCCCCGTCATTTGACCTACTATGAAACTTCATCAGTGTTGTCTTAGTCCACTCAGCCACAAATGGGTACTGGTCTTGTCTGGAGCAGAAGTCTGTAATGGACTGGTGTACAAATCAAGGGTACTTGTAGTCACTCAACTGGTTCATTCCACCCTATTTTGGGGCTAAGCATTGGCACAGATGGGCCTCAAGGCCTGTATAGGATTTCTTGACAGAATAAGTTTTAAAAATATATATATATCTGAACATAAAAATTATAGAGGCATTCTGGGACTATACAATCTAGGGTCTAGTATGGAAGTCTTGATCAAAATGAAATTAATTGGTGAATTTTTTCTCTCTGCTTGAGATGACTAGCAAATACTATTATGTTTTTATAAACCACTTTTTCCTTCTGTTCTTTGTCTTTGGTGGTATGTTAGCTGGTATTTGTTGTGCCCAAACCTTATGCTGACATAGGGTGGCTGCTGAATGTGTTTGTGTACTAACTGCTTCTTGTGCTGTATAGTATATGTATGGAGATGATTGCTTCTCTATCTTTCGTATTGAATAGACATAGTCACCAAAATTATCTATGTTAGCATTTATATAACATCTATGCTAGAGTACACATAAAAACACAGGAAAGCTTTGCTTGACAATACACTGGATGGCTTTCCTTCAGGCTTTGTAGGAATATTACTCTGAATATCTAGGAATCATGAGATGTTGGAGAAATCTGTCAAATTTCAAAAGTCAAGGAAAATATGGTCTCGATGGATCAAATTTAGTTTGGTCAAAGGTAAGATCCCATGGTCAAGGGAACTGTGGGTCACAAAAACTTTTTTTTTTTGCATATATGGATAACCAAGAAAACTAGATGGATGATCCAAAGCATGTAGTTAGATTATGGAGTAGTTTGGTCAAGGTTTAAGGTCAAGGAAAAGGTGGATTGAAAAAAAGTTTCTTGAATAACTCAACCCAAGAAGCTTAGATGGAACAAACCTGGTTGGAATATTACTTGGACAGCTGTCTTAAGATGATTCGATTTTGGAGTAGTATGGTCAAAAGTCAATGAAACCATGATCCAAAAACCTAGATGGATGATATAAATAATATATTGATCAGCAAAATATTTGTTATTGATTGGTATGAATGAATTGATAATGAAGTCATATTGTTGTGTGGGCCGCCCGAAGAGGAGGTACTGCTGACCACCACCAGAGGGCGCCCTGCCTGTTTTTGGGTTTCAGGCACTAGAGGGTGCAGTGGCCACCCAGGAGCCAGGACTGACAGCTGTCAGTAATTATCATCAGCTTCACTATAAGAGCCTGGAGGAGACACCACATCTCTGCCGAGATATCAGCTTACCTCACAGGTAAACTCTCAGCCGTTATTGTGCCGTTCGCACACTTTTCCTGTTTATAAGTCTGGCAGTTGTAACCTAGTATACTTGCAACTTGGAGCTGGGTGGTGGAGATTGGAAAGAGTCGGCGTTTCCTACTCCTCCCTTATCATTTAAGTATACTATTGGTGCTGCACATACTTAGTGTTCCTGTTTCCTGGGAGTGGTGGATTATTCCTTCAGGAGGGACTGGTGACTTATTTTTGCTGACTGCTTACTGGGTGTCCACACACCCACCCTAAACCTGTTTTTGTTCCTGCCAGCAGTATCGGATCTGACAGCTGGAAGCAGAGGCCACCTGGGGACTCGGGACTTGGCGGCTTCGGTATACTGCAGGTCTTCGTTGGCGGCGGAACCTTGTGGGCCCCGGCTCTTCTCTGGATAGGCGTCTCCTACCCTCGGGCCTGCCCACACGCCACTTATTGTATCTTGTGATTGACTGTCTAAAAGCAGTATTCGACCTGTTGTGCACATTTGCCGCAATAAATTGTATTTATTGGATTATCTATTGACCATTCATTTGCGCCCCCTGTTGTGGGTCCGTGCATTACACTTTTCCCAACACACATATTGTCAAAAACACCATTACAAACAGATCTATAGTTCCTTGTATTCCATTTATATTGTCATGTTTAGGGTGCACAAAGTATGCATCAGGCCTCTGATGTCTTTCATTATCTGTTAGGATCCCTTGTTTTCCAATAAGTTTTAGTGAATGTCAGGAAGAACGCAGGATTGTTTTAAAATTTTAAATAAATTAACATTGCATGACAGAGTTTTTGATATTTTAAATAAATACATAAAAGCTGATCCAACTGGACACTTGGGCACTGACAGCCTGTATGCTTGAGAGAAATTAATGAAAAGTAAAAGGAAACACCTATGAAAAAATGTACAATGGTTACCATCTCTGATAACATTCTGTGTTGTTCTTTTAAGTTGAATTTAAATTCCCATGAATTAATGTAATATTTTGGAGCTCCATTGCTATGAAACTTTATTTGTGTCACCCAAAGTGTCTCTTTGCAGTATGTGTATTCTGTAAACCTATAGTGTGCATAGTTTTTGCAAATTTCAAATTTACAGTAAATCCACAAAGGATATGATTTCTGAATTTCAGTTGTAATTAACAGATTTTTTTTTTTCTTGAAGTAAATCTGAATATGTCCTGACAAGGCCCAAATCAGACACCAGTGCTGCTGCTGTGAAATTAAACAGTGCACATCAGGTAGCATTTCTGAGATTAATTAGGAGAATCATCTCCACATTACAAGATTAACTCAGTCAAATTGGCCTCATCACTCACAGATCAGATTGCTTGTGACAATGCTGAGAGTTGTATAATCATCTCTCTAGCTGTGCATTTCTTTTGTCTTCTCACTTCACTGTTACCTTTGTTGGCCATCAGGTATTGTGAAGACTTGGCGTCCATCCGTCTGTCCATTCGTCTGTACGTCCGTCCGTCCCTCTGTCTGTGTACAGCATAAGTCCACCTCTGTTTAGGGCCTTTCACATTGAACGCTTCAGTGTGACGCTTTAACGCTTCCCAATGAGTTGTAACGCCAGGCCGATGCGTTTCCAACTCATTGTGACGTCAGACGCGTCGCTTCGGAAGCGGCAAGGGGGTGGAGATTGTGACGTCACACTCTGGCCGTTTCCACAACCTGAAAAAAGTTCAGCGATCGCCATCTTGAATTTGCATCACCTGAACCACAAAAAAGCTTTAAAAAACAGCAGTAGAACGATTCTCCCATCACCCTGCTGGGAGAAGCTTTTTTCAGCTACTTTTCGGAGTGACGCCGACCGAGGGAGGACTGACGCCTTGGTGGGATATCTATCGAACCGTGACAGCGGGCTGACCCACATGGAGAAGCCGGCCTTCAGGCATCATCACTGGTGAGACCGAGGCAGGCAGCCGGGGGGATGGAGCAAACCCACTCAGTCCGAAATCTCCCACTTTTTGGATATATGCGAAGTCCCAGCTTGTCCAACGGAGTTCTGCTGTTGTGAAAGTGTAGGAACACGGACCCACAACAGGGGGCGCAAATGAACGGACAATGGAGGAATCAAATAACACTGTTTTTACTGTTGTGAAAAAGGCACAACAAATACAACCGATTACAATATGGAGATTGAGTCTAATTACAACAGTGTCGTGTGGGCAGGCTCGACGATAGGAGACGTCTGTCCAAGTCGAACCGGAACCAACCCGATTTCCTCTGCCACCGAACCCCGGGAATACTGGAGCCGCCAAGTCCCGAATTCCCAGGTGGCCACTGCCTCCGCTCGTCGGATCCGGTACTGCTGGCAGGAAACAGAAACAGTCAGGTGTGGATGCGGCTGCACCCAGCAACACGGAGGGTGGAGAGTCCACCTCCACCTCTCGTCAACAACAATCAAGAAATGTAGGAAGGTGAGTACTTATCCAAACGCTGTCTGGTAGTCAGCTGTCCTACAGATAATCACAAGAACACAATTAAAGTCACACGTATGTGTAGGCTGAGTTTGTTACCTCTTTGGTAAGGCGATATCTCGGCAAATGAGGTGGAGATGCCGTCCTGCTGATATACCTCCTTATTGATTGGGATCAGCTGTCTCCAGTGATGGGTGACAGCTGTCATCCTGGCTGCTCCCGTAAGGCGGCAGCGCCCTCCGGTGCCTGGAGCCCGCACTCCAGGCAGGGCGCCCTCTAGTGGTGGTGGGCCAGCAGTACCTCCTCTTCAGCGGCCCACACAACAGGACCCCCCCCTCAATGGGCGCCTCCTGGCGCACGACCGGGTTTGTCAGGGTGGCGACGGTAGAAGTCGGCCAGGAGGGCCGGGTCCAGGATGAAGTCCTTCTTCACCCAGGAGCGTTCTTCTGCGGCTGTCACACAGCGTAGGGTCTGCTCCATCTCCTGGTTGGCCCGTTCTGCTTGTCCGTTGGTCTGGGGGTGATACCCGGACGAGAGACTGACCGTGGCCCCCAGTTCCCGGCAAAAGCTCCTCCAAACATGCGAGGAGAACTGGGGACCACGATCGGAGACAGCTGTGGGTGACAGCTGTCATCCTGGCTGCTCCCGTAAGGCGGCAGCGCCCTCCGGTGCCTGGAGCCCGCATGTTGGGTATTTTCTCCTCCAAACATTCTTAAAACCTTTAACAAGACAAACAGAGTCAAGAAACACCAGTGAGACAGAAAGTCAATTTTAGCTCGCGAGGAGTGCAAGTCAGGCTGTACACCAAAGCTACACTAAAGTCTGGCCTGCGCTCCTGCTCTTTTATTTAGGACTTCCCTACATACATGGGCGGTACAGCTCCTAAGGGGAGGAGTGATAGCGCGTGAGCTGTTGCCGCAGAACCGCTGATTGCACAATACATTCAGGACTTTCAGAACCTTTTAATCTTGGGCTCGATTAAGATGTGTTTAAGACATCTAACGATTAATCACACTTCTTCTGACACAAGGACTAATGTATCATAATCACACTGTGGTTGGAACATTCAATTCTCTATTCTTTATCTCACTGCTCCGCTTATGGCTGCATTCTGCCTGGGTCATCTTCACATGTCCTGAAAAAGAGCTTAGCGTGCACACTGAGATACCACAACTTGCAGAAGCACGTCATGTCACATATCTTAAGTAACCTTCACCCATCACATCAGTACAGTACACTTTATCAGAGCAGAGAGAACTACATTCTACTAGAGCAGAGAACACAAAACATGCATGATAAAATAAAACAGTGTATCTACAGAATAACTCCAACATTTCCCCTCTGTTTATCATGCATTCCAACGGTATTACATCTTCACCTAAAAGTAAACAATTGTTACTAAGCAACCACTTCTTATTCAGATTTTCAGCTGCAATTTTCAGGCACCACAGACTTTAGGTGCGTCAACAAGTCCTTGGCTAAAATGGGAATGGCTTTTACTGGGAGGAGTAGGGACACTAAAGCGCAGTAGCCTGACACATTCCTAGGCAATCTGTCAAAAATTCTATTATCTCCACACCACCACCACACGTCACTTCGGCTGACTGGTATAAATTAACCGTTTATCTGTATTATTCGACTACACCACTTGTCTTTATTACATTTCAGCTAAAGCTTCATAGGCTAAGAGTGTGTTAACTCATCACGTCAACAGTTCAAGCTTGAACTGGAGTTGTGAGCTTTTCAATATCATCATAATTCTCAGCACAGTCATTATAGTTTTCTCCACTAAGGTCTGACTGTTTCAATGCTTGATATTTTGGCATAGTTTGTTGGAAGGCCAGATTACACTGTACAAATGTATTTGACACCATTTTGCCAACCATTGTTTTGATATAAGGGATCACACAACACATGCAAAGTCCAATCAGAATTAGGACTATAATAACTGGTGTCACCATTTTCAATAGTAACTGCCAACATGGTCCTGAAGTCAACCAGGACCAGGGATTCCACCGGTTCACGGCTAGGGTGTCTTTATGCATTGCATCACGAAGTTTATTCAGCTCTTCCAATGCATCCTGCATATCCACTGAATGAATGGAGTCTGGGATGAAAGTACAGCATGTTGTGTTCAGCAGAACACAAACTCCTCCCTGTGAACCAGTAAGCAAGTCTAAAACCATGCGATTTTGCATCACCATGGTACGTAAAGCATCTATTTCAGTGTTTGAGCTGCTACTATTTTTCAG